>NW_006239309.1:334327-334470 GCF_000226075.1 Solanum tuberosum | reverse complement strand
AATTACTCAAAAACTTGCCCGAAGGCTCTTTTGGAAATCTCAGTTTCCAACCTTGCTTTATTTAGAAAACGATAACTCTTTTTCTGAAAAAAACTGGCCCGAAGGCTCCTTTGGAAATCTCAGTTTCCAACCTTGTTTAAATA
>NW_006239309.1:333338-333871 GCF_000226075.1 Solanum tuberosum | reverse complement strand
TAGCTAGGGAAAAGACCAAAATGCCCTTAATGATTCCCGGACGGATTTCCTTGTTAACTGCCCAACTTTCAAAGGGCCATAACACACTCATACGAACTTGGAATTGAGCAAACTCGGCGGCATTGGAAAGATCATTCCACAAGCTTCACAACCATAACTGGAACTACTCCTAACTACATCGTGAGCTGGAAGTTATGACTGCTCAAATTTGGCCAAAAATCACTGATTTCCACACTTAGCCAAATTTTCCAGATTTTTGAAACATCATATATTTTTCCAAAAAATGACTATTTCAAATTCCAAGCTTCTTCATCTTTCTATTAAATTGTCGGATGTTACAATATCTCCCCCTTGGGAACATTCGTCCTCAAATGAGGTTACTCTTGCAAAGCTAAGGGTGTAACATCAATTCAAACACCCAACAAGCAATCATGCAACAACACCAACATGCCCACTATAATTTAAGGAGAACTAAGAAGGAAATTAGTACCTCAATCTACATTTCCTCCGGATTCAAAAAGATGAGGATATCT
>NW_006239309.1:332568-332701 GCF_000226075.1 Solanum tuberosum | reverse complement strand
ATGGAGCCATCTGGATGCTAGAATGATAACTATTGTTGTAGGCAAACTCAATGAGAGATAGGTGATCATCCCAATTACTTTTGAAATCGATCACATAAGCCCTCAACATATCCTCGAAGGTCTGAATAGTGCG
>NW_006239309.1:332326-332468 GCF_000226075.1 Solanum tuberosum | reverse complement strand
TCCGGAATGCAAGGAGGCTCACCACAGACTCTGGAGTTCCCAGCTGGATCAACGACGTGCAGGATGCTGATCCGGGGTACTTGTATCTGCATCATAATAAGATGCAGGCCAACTGGCATCAGTACATGGAATGTACGAGTAT
>NW_006239309.1:323369-330797 GCF_000226075.1 Solanum tuberosum | reverse complement strand
ATTCCAACAACTTCAACAACGAATCCAATCCTTTCTCAATAAATAAAAGGGCTAGGTGTGTGGGGGAAAGGATCACCCAACACTAAAAGCTCACATACCTTGGTAGGGATCACCCCCGACGAAAATCCACGATGATCTTGTCGGAAACTTGTTGATCTCCTCGATTGTTCCTCTTCTTCTTCTCCTCTTCTTCTCTTCTTCTTCTCAAGCCCTAGCCTTCAATCTCTTAAAATGGAACAAAATGATCCAAATATCAGCCTAACACAACAATACATCCTCAAAAGAAATAGCTAGGGAAAAGACCAAAATGCCCTTAATGATTCCCGGACGGATTTCCTTGTTAACTGCCCAACTTTCAAAGGGCCATAACTCGCTCATACGAACTTGGAATTGAGCAAACTCGGCGGCATTGGAAAGATCATTCCACAAGATTCACAACCATAACTGGAACTACTCCTAACTCATCGTGAGCTGGAAGTTATGACTTCTCAAAGTTGGCCAAAAATCACTGATTTCCACACTTAGCCAAATTTTCCAGATTTTTGAAACATCATATATTTTTCCAAAAAAAATGACTATTTCAAATTCCAAGCTTCTTCATCTTTCTATTAAATTGTCGGATGTTACAAAAGCAGTCAGAGGAAAATCGCATGGAGGAATGAGCATTTTGCTTCCCATATTCTATATTTTCAAACTAAAAACACTAAATCAGTTCATGCTTATTTTTGCAGTATGTATAACGTTTTGATTACATTGACATGCTAAGCTTTCCCTTACCTTCAGAATAGTAATGGTTTGTCAACTTAGTCTTGTATGTATTGAAATACAGTAGAAACTTTTGAACTTCCAATATGAGTATTTTGATGAGGAACCAAAGGGAAAATAATATATCTTTCACAAGGTTCCTAGTTTGTCTTGACCGTGTAATTATTATTGCATTGGGGCCTTGTGTTACCCTTCTCCTCTGTCATGATCAGAGTCACTTTTATGTCCTTGTTTTGATCAACAACTATGTAGTTTTGTGGTGGTTTAGTTTCTACTATTGGCACTTGTGTTTATACATCTTCTGCAAATTATTCAAACACACAAAAGCCAACAAATTCTAGTATAAGAGAAGTCACAAATTGAAGGAAGTGATAGAATCTCACATGTCAGAAGAATTTTACTTGTATACACCGGTAATGTAAACAACTCTTTCGATAACAGTGTCTTTTACTGGAAAGTACAATTCAATGCTTCACGCTGTAGTTAACCTTTGTTTCTGAAATTGTTAAAGAATTTCTAATTAAAGAAGTAAGAAGTAATTAATAAAGAAGAGTGTCCAAACTAGGACTTCTCTACTTCAATACCATGTAAAAGATTGTCCTTAAATCAAAATCAATCAGATTATAATCTTTTGGGATGTTTACACCTTCCGCATGATCAAAGAGTTTCTAATTAAAGAAATTACTGATACAAATACAAAGTCTTTTGGCAAAAACTGTTGGGTTCAAGTGAATCCACGGATTATAATATTGATCCGCCTCTACTAGTTACCTCGATCGCAAGCATTTTACTCGTGCTGCTTCTTCAAGATCCGCCCCTTCTTTCAAAAATCAACAAACAACGGTGTAGGTATTAGGTGATGTTCGATCTAACTTGGACTACTTCATGGAATTCTCATTACCTTCCTAGCTAGCTTTGGATTCATAGACATCACTAGGTTTGGCTTCGTTGTTATCACACCAAAATCATGGTTCACCCTTTCGAGACTCGGTAGCTTCAGATTGATCGTCGTCATCACTACCTTCAGATTGTTCCTGGGAGCAGAGAATAGTGATTTCTAATTGAAAATATTGTACAAGGAAGTTGACAAACATAAATAAGTATGTGAATATTACTATTACTATTAAGTTAAGATGGAAAGAGTTAATATTAGTTATACAGCTACGGCACAAGACAAACCTGAGAATTGAACCTCTGTTGTATCCATTTATTGAGAGTTAATAAGGTCATGATTCCTTCTCCTTGGTGTTCCTCTTCTGTGATCACTTCTTCCATTGACTCACAATTTTCTATATTTAGTGTCCGGAGATTCAGAAGACATCTGGACATTGATGGAGACATCAAGTTTCTTAATTTTACACAATTCTCTACTTCCAATGTTTGAAGTTTGCTGAAGTATGGAAGTTGGTGAGAGAATAGAGAACTTATGCTGTCAGCACTAGAGATAGATAGCTTTTCCAAGCTGGGACAAGAAACCTGCAAATGTTCAGTATAGCTTAAAAGTACAAATCCAACTACTTTCACCTCATAATCATTGTTCACACTTTCGAGACACGGTGTACTGACGGATATTCTTTGTTGGGGAAACGTATTCATTTCAGGGCAGTCATCAATCTTCACTTCTCTGAGAAATGGAAATTCGAGAGTACACTCCGTCAGAAAGAAATGCCCCAGCTTAGGCAACCTGCAAAGCTCCAGCTCTTCCAACAAGGGAAATAAGTTCATTATTCCATCTCCTTGTTGTTGTTCCTCTTTTGTGATCACTTCTTCCATTGATTCACAACCATCTATCTTTAGTATTCGGAGATTCAAAACACCTCTGGCTACTGTTAGAGACATCAAGCTTCTCAATTTTCCACAGCTCTTTACTTCAAATTTTTCAAGTTTGCTGAAGTATGGCGCAATTGGAAGTTGGCGAGAGAATAGAGAAGTTATGCTGTTAGCCCTAATGATAGATAGGTTTTTCAAGCTGGGACAAGAAACCTGCAAACGTTCAAGTATCAAACCATAAGCCAATTAACACTAGGTCATAAGTTGAAAAGCCAAAAGTGCTTAAACACGAGTGGATAAGTTGTTTAATTTTTAACATGACAAAGAAAAATTTAATAAATTAACAGGACAAGCTGATGTAACACCTCTCTTACAAGCTTTATTTATATTTATCTTTTTTCTCCATTTTTTGACCCTTTTTTTCCCTTCATTTATTTACTTATTTTATTTTTAATATTTCAAAAAATCTAACATTTAATTACTCAACTTTTAACCTCTCACTATAATATATCTTCTTCAAGTTATGTTAACAATAACAAAACAAAAAAAATAATCTGATAGTTAATTGTTCAGCTTTACCTCTTCCCTCAGGATTTTTTTTTCCATGTAACTTCTCCCATAATTGTAATTAATTTATATTAATAATAAAAAAAGAGAGCCTATATGACAATTGACAAATATAAGATTGGAATATACATGTGCAAAACGGCAAAACCTATAGTTAACATATTTTTATTCATGCCATTTAATTTAATAGTTCCTAAAGAATCATCTAGCTCCCCTTTAAATCTATGCTCACATAATCAAATTATTAAGTTATCTATCAGTCATTTTCTTCTTCTTTGGATTTTCTCTTTACATGATTTATTTTGCTTTTTTTTTTTTAGATTCATATCAATTCAAATTCTTTCTTCATCTTCTTTGGATTTTCTCTTTACATGATATATATATATATATATACACTATTGATGCTTTCTTTCTTTTGTTCATGGTTGTATATGCGTTTCTTAATAGTAGAATGCTATATTAATGCTATAACCCTTCTTTCTTTTTTTTTTACTTTCTAATATAGTCAAGTGATTTTTTTGTGGCTGGTAATAATTTATTTTTGTCTTCATCACTTTTCATGTATTTTTAAAGGCTTTAGAAGCAAAAAAAGAAGATGTCGACAGTCAAAATTAAGTAATTATTTCATTTACTCTCTTTATTTCAATTTGTTATATAATTTTAAGATCACAATTTTTAAAGTATTGAAGAAAAGTCATATATATAAGCTAAGCTTCTTTCTAGCCGCGTAAATGAGGTGTGAATAAGGATAACAAAGAGTCATATTTCCCCCCCTTTTTACCATAATAAATGTGAATATATGATTAATGTGCATCAGATTTATTAATTGTTATTGAAAGTAAAAAAACATTTCTTTTATTTTTCTCACATCCGTCTTTTAGTACTTTTTCTACATCTTCAATGCTGCATACACATATTTTTTTTTAAAAAAAATAAATTCTATGGCACTCTTTAATCATCTCTATACGATTAAATTATGTGTTTAATTTTATTGTAAAAGTAAAACGTCAACAACAATATTTCACTATAGCAACTTAATTCTTTCTTCTCGCAATGCATACTATAAGAATGAAAGTTTAAATATAAAAATTTAATGTTAATGGATCTTATGCGACATAAATATGTATTATATGAATGCCAGTACGAGCATCGAATATCGGGAAAAAAAATCTCTTTTACTTTTGAATTTTGTGCATAAGTATGTTCGAATATAATTCAAATATTTTTTTCTCACTATGATTTAGCACAAATATATTTTATTTTGTATATTTTTATTATGTAGTCATTTATACAAAAAAGTCACGTAATTTATGATCGAGTATATTTAATATTATTGGTATAAGAATCATTGAATTTAGTATGAAACTATGATAATTAGACGACTGTTACTTGGCTGAAACTTTTCATATCAACTTTTATGTTTTCATCTTTTTTATCAGTTATTTTAAATTGAAAATGTCGCATGAGATTTTTTTAGCAGTTTTTCTGAATTCTAAAGATAATATCAGGTAACTTAATTTGTATTTCTCTCTTTTATTATATAATTTATAAGAATATTTATCAAATAGTGACATTAATTATTTTAACATATATTTAATAATTTCTTTACAAGTACACTAGTAATATTATTAAGAAGGGAGGGGGAAAAATTATGTATCTTTACTATATCAGTGTCAATGTGATTGTAACATATAAATTGGAGTGTCAAAAGTAAGAAGAATCATTTGTTGATTCTTTGCTATATATCGATTTTGAGAAAAAATGTTTAGCTTGATGATAATTGTTTAAAAAAAATTAATATATAATATTGTGTTGGTTCTTAATGATTCATATCGTTAATGATTTATTCTTCAATTAAATTGTATGATTTTCATATTTTAATTGAGGATTCTATTAATACTCTCTAATTAAATTGAATAGTTACTGCATAAATCACTAAGTAATTATTATTATTATTATTAGGGAATCAGAAGAAGAAGAAAACGTGATTTGATTTTCAAAAAAAAAAAAAACGAAAATGAAGAGGTAGGAAAATAAGAAAAGAAACGCTGAAAAAGGAAACGAGTAAAAATAAAAGAATTTAAAGAGAAAGTAAAAGAATGAAATAAGAGAAAAGTGCATACGAGATAGATTTGTATTAAATATATAAATAAATAATTTAGTTTAGAAATTTATTAAAATGAACGGAAGGAAATCAAGTTTTATTGAATTTTTTTCTTTCTATTATTCCTAGTAAGAAAAATAAATTATTGTTTTTACTTACAATAAATATATTATATAAAAATCAAGTATTTTAGAAGATTTAAAAACACTTGGATGATGAGGATTTGAAAACTAAAATAATATCACTGGTTAAAATTTGAATACTTAAAATAATATTTTTTGAACAATAGAAAATCCAATTAATTAGTGTGGGATGAGTTTACTGGTTAGTTATACAACTAGAGGTACAAGACAAATCTTAGAATTGAACATGACTTTATTGAGATCAACTGCTTTCACATCATCATCATTGTTCACACTTTCGAGACTCGGTGTACTCATAAATATTCCATGTTGGACAAACGTATTCATTTCAGGACAATCAATAATCATCACTTCTCTGAGAAATGGAAATTCAAAAGTACACTCCGTCAGAAAGAAATGCCCCAACTTAGGCAGCTTGCAAAGCTTCAACACTTCCAGTCGAGGAAATAAGGTCATGATTCCTTCTCCTTGTTCTTTCTCTTCTATGATCACTTTTTCCATTGATTGACAATCTTTTATATGTAGATTCTGTAAATTCAGAGCACCTCTAGCCACTGATGGAGACATCAGATTTCTCAATTTCTCACATTCAAATACCGTCAATGATTCAAGTTTGGTGAAGTAGGCAGTTGGAAGTTGGTGAGAGCATAGAGCACTAATCCTTTCAAGGTTTTGGATGTATAGCTCAGTCAGATTGGGACAAGAAACCTGCAAAAGTTGAAGTATCAAACTTTATTGTATTTTGTTGCAGGAAGAAAACACTAGGTCATACGTGGAGAAGCCAAAAGTTCTTCGACACATTTATATATTTTAAAAGAGCCAAATATATACATAAAAATAGGAAACTTACATAAATATATTATATTAATAAAATATTTATCATTTATAGTAATAACATTTTTTTTACTTGATCATTTTTAATATATTTATAATACAATTTTAATACATATCACAGAGAACAATTTATAGAGCACATATAATACAAGTTTTATTGATGAATAATACATTTATCACACATTTTAATACAATTATAATACGATGTGTCAATTTCTTACCAAACAAGTATAATATATTTAAGAAAATAGTTACAAAACATATATATTGCACACACAATTCACTTTTAATACATATTATAGATTTATCATAGTATTGCTATAAATGATAATAAATAAATAATATCGCTAAAATCACTAATTATTTATTAATAAGGTACTCATCCAAGTAATTTTCCCTTAAAAAAAAATCATATAATCTCGTTTAATATTTTAAAAAGTTTTTTAGTATCTCAAACACATTATATTCTTTTTTTGGTAGTTTCAAATATATACAATAAAGTAATTAAGTTTACAACAAATATAGCCATGTTTTATCAACCAAATTTCATATAAAATATACAATATTGACTATGCAATATAGTTTGATAAAAGTCATAGATAGTAGTATACAATATAATTTACTTATACACGAGCTATACATTATGATACACTCAAAAAACTAAATACAACTTATTTTCTTCTTCTTTTTTCATATCTATTTATTTACACACACACGCCCGCACACACACACAAAAATGAATAAGAATAAGAAACTCAAATAATGATAAACAAATAGATTTATAAGAGAGATATTTAAAACTTAAATTAGCCGTTGAATTAAAAAATTCAATAAAAATATTCCTATGTAAAATGAATCAAATATATCCTTATATGGAATTTTCATATAACAAATTAATTTAAAATTATTTTTTCACTTGGTTAGACCAAAAAGGTATATCTAAGTCATTTATATAATGAATAAAAGAATATACTTTGTGTAAGTAAATATCTTTAGTGCTCAAGTAAAAGGTAAAATTTTAATTCATAAAAGGGAAAAGGCCCAAATATGCCATCGAACTTTCAGAAAATGCTCATTTATGCCATCTGTTAAAAGTTTGGCTCATCTATGCCATTACCGTTTAAGAAAAGGCTCATTCATGCCATTATTTTTTAACGGTGGTTTTGCAAAACCATTTTTTACACGTGGCCAATTATAATTCGGCCACGTCATTATTTTTTTTATAATAAAAATTCAAAATTCTGA
>NW_006239309.1:282360-323025 GCF_000226075.1 Solanum tuberosum | reverse complement strand
TTTTTTTTGAATTTTAATTTTTTATTATAAAAATTATAATGACGTGGCCGAATTATAATTGGCCACGTGTAAAAAATGGTTTTGTAAAACCACCGTTAAAAAATAATGGCATGAATGAGCCTTTTTTTAAACGGTAATGGCATAGATGAGCCAAACTTTTAACGAATGACATAAATGAGCCTTTTCTGAAAGTTCGATGGCATATTTGAGCCTTTTCCCTTCATAAAAACCCTCAAAATAAAAAGTGAAAAAGTAAGTTTGTTTCATATTTAAAACGAGTCCTTTTTTGTCATGATAAAAAGCAAACCTTTTCATTGAAAAGAGGATTTGAGTCGGTGATGGAGTTGTTGGTGGTAGGGGAGAAATTTTGGAACTCAGGTAACCCATCGAAGCTCATTCTCCTCAACAGAGGGAACTCAATGCCCTCAACATTGTCATTGCAAATGTGAGTCAGGCATTACAGAGATACAAGGTCTAACTCATTTAAATTGGGGAACTTGATTACTTCATGTGTCCTCCTACAGATCTTCAATAAATGTGTCACTAAATCACAATTAGCGAGGCCGAGAACTTTCACATTCTGAAGCTCATTCAGCTGCAATTCGGCCAACACGTTATTAGAGCCTTTTCCCACTGAATGTACAACTTCGCATTCCTTCAACAGGCGGCAGATCCAATCACCTAATGGGGCGGTCTCTGTGACCTTTAACTCAATATTCTTTCCGTAATCACCCATGGTCATTGTGTAAGCATAACCCACTTTAAGAGTGTACCGTGTCAACCTGGAGGGAAGGCGCAAGTTACTGTAGATCACATCTATGGAACATTTACTTAATGTCAGTGCAGTTAATTTCGATAAAGATTCCAGTTCCCTCAGGGTGGAGTAACAACAATCTTCTACTCGCACCATATGAAGTTCCTCCAATCGAACTAGTCTTGATAAGACCCCTTCTGAAATCCTTGTAAGTGTTGTACCCCCCTCAATCATCAACTCTAACATAATTAGATTGGCCAAATTTCCAATCTCCACTGGCACCTCCTCTAATTGAGAATCTCTTATGCAAAGAATTTCCAAATTGACAAGTTTGCCAATAATGGATATGTCATACAACTTTAATTTACTCAGATACAATATCCTCAGACTTGACAACCTCTGAATGGATGTTGGAAAAGACAGAATGGACTCCTTATATCTGTATCGCCCCAGCCTTAAGACATTGAGTTTACTCATTCCATCAAAAAAATCATCATGTAACTTGAATGGCTCTTCAAAACAGAGTTCCAACATTAGAAGCTTCAGTTCTGGGCAAACTATTGGGCTACAAGGCTCATCAAATTTATTTGCAATAATTGACATGTGACTGTATTGCTGCTTGTTAAAGTCTATTCTTGGGAACTCTTCCGAGTTCACATCATGACTTACCATAAAGTTATGATCTCCCTCAGATGCAATATTTATAGCCACGTCACGGATCACATCATGCATTTTGACATGATTTTTGTATGAACCTTGGGATAATAAGAAACTATCTTTCAATGTTTCTAATAGATTACACACCCTATCTCTTGCTTATCTATATTTTTAATTTTCGAAAAGATGCGAAGCCCCATTCCATATGTAAGCAAATCTCCAGTCCAAATATTACTATCTTCCTTGAACAAAGAACAAAGCAAAAAGAGGTACCTGGCTTCATCAATTTCCAAGTAATCATAGCTTAGCCTCAGAGGTTTATACACCTTAGTGTGCACTCCAGGGATATTTCTTGTATCTGCATCACGTAATTGCTTAAGGGCATCCTTCCACAAAGGCTCGTCTTTACCCTTTAGTGCTCCTGCAACTGTAATAATTGCAAGCGGCAACCCCTTGCATTCTTTGGCAACCTCTTTTGCTGTGTCATGAATAGAAGGAACATCAACTGAATCACCAGCTTTCTGCTTGAAAAGGCACCATGCTTCCTCTTCAGATAATGTTCCAACTTCCATGATCTTCTGAGCTTCCATTGCTTCACAAACATTTCGGTAACGCGTTGTCAATATCACTTTGCACCGATGTTTGTGGTTGCTTCCACTTGGAATTCCAAGTTTCTCTAGATCATGAAGAGCCTCCCAAACATCATCCAAGATTACTAGGACGTGGCTGTTATGATCCACTAACCTTGAACGCAGCTGATCGCCACGATCCCTGAAATTGTCCCCTTCCAACGTCAGACCGACTCCTCCTGCGACCTCACTTTGAATTCTTTGTAAGTCTGGTTGTTGACTGACAGTTACCATGACGACATCTTTGAACATCCTTTCTTCTTTAGCCTTTTGTCTGATTTTCTCAGCGAGTGTTGTTTTACCAACACCACCCATACCACATATCCCAATCATAGTGACCCCATCATCTTTCAAAGCTGCAATGACCTCATCCTCTTGCATTTTTCTGGAGTCAAACTCCTCAGCACTGTTACTAGGCATAACTTCAATTTGGACAGCAGGATAGGAGAAAACAGCATAATCATTGCCTTCATTTCGAAGTTCAATCAACTCCAGTGCAATTTTCTTAGCTCTCCTGCTGAGGGAGTAACGTGACTTTAAGTTCGGACACCAACCATATCTTTCAACCTCAATTCTACCTCGTCGCATTACAGCTGCCACATCTGCAGTAGTAGTATCAACACTAGTAAACCAAGCCTCAACATTGGGTGAAATGACTTGTAGGTTTCTCCGGTCAGCTTCCGCTCTTTGATGCACCCCAATTCTGATATCCTCCAGCTTCTTATACTCATTTTCCATAAATCTGATGTTGCTCTTGTAGTAAAAGAAATACCCGATCCCTCGCGCAACTGGATGGATCAAGCAATCTGTTACCCTTTCCACAAAAATAGATAAGAATTCCATATCTGATTAATCAATTAATTCTTCACTAGATTTCTTAGTTACAAGGAAACAAAGGTAGATGTAAATGCTTTGAAGGTACTAGTAGAAGGGGAGGTGCTATCACCAGAGATTTTGATGGAATGGTAAGTACTCAGTTCTTTTTTAACCAGATGTTTCTAGTTCAAGTAACATATATACTTTTGGAAGGAAATATTTTACCCTCAAAGTGGAACGTTTGAATTCAAATACCGGCATCAGGTGCGAAACCCAAAAATATAAAAAAAGGCTTTGAACATCACATAGTTACTGGAAAGTAAAGGTAAGATATTGGATGAAAGCTTAACAAGAGCAATAATAGAGAATTTGGTATATGAAAATGCAAGCAGGAATAGTAGTAAAGGGGTCAAAATTAAAGTGGGAGTGTTGATTAGATAACATTTCAAAATGGCAGACACAGAAAAGTAGAAATAAAAGGAAAAGTGTGATATTTTCTTTTGGAATTTTCTCTGCAATTGATTAAGTGGAATAATGGAGAATTTAGTGTATGACAATGAAAACTAAAAAAGTAGTGGTGTCAAAATGAGAGCATTATTAAAGTGGTAGTGTTTGATTAGATAACATTTCAAAAAATCTAATTCCATATGGCAGAGGCAGACAAAGAAATGTAGATAAAAAGTAAATGTATATGTTTGCTTTTGGAATTTTCTCTCCAATTGATTAAGTGAGTCATGTTGAAGCCCCTGTTCTCTATTATTGAAGTGAACACTATCTTTTTGTTATTTTTCAACTTCTCGGAAATTTCGAAATTCAACTTGAAGTTAAATTTTAGAGTGAGTTTGATGGTTAAAAATTTCATGGCCTAAACAGCCCCTATTCTCACTTTTCTTTCCTTCCTCTGTTTCTTTTCTACTATTGAAGTGAAAACTAATATTTTGTTATTCTTCAAATTCTCGGAAATTTCGGAATTCAACTTGAAGTTAAATACTAGAGTGAGTTTTATGGTCAAATTTGTTTCCCGGAGTTGAACTCCGAAAAAAAGTGAATTTTTTTCATGGCCTAACAGTCCCTATTCTCACTTTTCTGTGCTTTCCTTCCTCTGTTTTTTTTTTATCCTTTCTCATTTGTTAGTATTGTTTTTATGGATATATCTCAACTACGAGGTAGAGGTAAAGCTTGCATACACTGTACCCTCTTTAGATTCCACTATGTGGACTACACTGGATATGTTATTGATTTCAAATAGATTTATCCTTACTAATTGAAATATAGAAATAATTTCACAATCTTCTTCACCTGTCAGAATATAGATTCAACAATTCAATGAAAGAGAATATACAATTAGTAAAGCACCCAATTCAGGTGTTTAATCAAAAGATGAATACTTTTTCTAAGACGTAGTCCCTTTTAACCTGTCGTTAATTGGGCTTGGGTCCCAAATCAACCTTTGTGAGCTGCATTCCAGTTCTATTGCTTCTTCTCCGCCCAATAACTGGTTGTGTGACATTGGGCTGAAGCATCATCATAACACAAAAGCTATTGGGTTTACGTGAATTTGAAACGAGTACTTATTACTTTCCTAGCTTCCGATTCATGGACAACACTCTAGCTTCTGCCATCACTAGTGTCTTCATACTGAGAGCAGGGAGTAGAAGTATGTTATACTTATGTATAAAGTTGATCAAAAGATCAAGGTGGAGGGCCTTGTGTTACCCTTCTCCTCTGTCATCAGAGTCACTTTGATGTCCTTATTTTGATCAACAACTATGTAGTTTTGTGGTGGTTTAGTTTCTACTATTGGCACTTGTGTTTATACATCTTCAGCAAAATATTCAAACACACAAAAGCCAAAGAATTTAACTTGTATACACGGTAATGTAAACAACTCTTTTGATAACAGTGTCTTTTACTGGAAAGTACAAATCAATGCTTCACGCTATAGTTAACCTTTGTTTCTGAAATTGTTAAAGAATTTCTAATTAAAGAAGTAAGAAGTAATTAATAAAGAAGAGTGTCCAAACTAGGACTTCAATACCATGTAAAAGATTGTCCTTGAATCAAAATCAATCAGAAAGTTACCTCAACTAATTTGGGATGTTTTACACCCTCCGCACGATCAAAGAGTTTCTGTAACAAACGCTACTTGGATGTAGTGATTCTCTCAACTCAACAACAAACAATAGAGAGAACAAACTAACAAGCTTTGATTCATACGAAAATTGAGCAATTACAATATGAAAAAGACGATCAATAACAGTAGCTATAAAGAAGATGGGATGAGGGAACTAAGAGAGAATTGGGGATGAGAACATAGTCTTTGCCTAAGCATAATCATAATTCACATAACCCTTTTTGTGTTAACTCAAAGACCTATTTAACCAATTGATAGTTGGGCCTGGATTCCAAATAAAACTCTCCAATATTTTAATCAGCCCAATAATCTTAAATGGACCAGTCTCATTCACCACTTCCAGCCCATAGGCCCTTATGTAGTTAGTTTGGTTCACAACAATACTCCTCCCTGAATCGAGAACCTTGTCCTCAAGGTTCTGCAGTAGCATATACTGTTGGTTCAGCTGGTTAGTGCAATGCTTGAGCCTAGAGTTGCACCAAAGAAGAGGATAAATTTGGACCGCTTCAAAAAGATTCAATTTGCAGGGGAGAATCAAATACTTGAGCACTTCGGAAGAGCGACAAAGATGCTTTCCCAAAGGATTACCAAGCTGCAATCTCATGGAGTGTTGTCGATGAGGTTGGAGTCTAACCAAAAACCAGTTGCCAACTTCCAAAATTTCAGCACAATAAGAAACAAGTGAACCACCTTTAAGTTGAAAAAATTCCACCCACATTGTTGCACACCTCAAAAGCACTAAGAAGTTGTGTTGATGTTGAAATGCTTTTGGTTATCTAGTTAAGATTAGAAAAACATAACATAGCAGTTCACAAATATCATGTTCTCCATCTGCCACTTGACATAGTTGCAGAGCAACAAAGCAACTGCATATGATCAGATAGTAGCCAACTAATGCCAAATATGACCAAAATGATTGTGTAGTTTCAGCAAGAATTATGGAGAGATATGTCTTCTTAATGAATTTCCCTGTCCTTAACCAAAAATTCAACGAAAAGTTACTGAGTTTTGCTTGTAATAACTGAAAGAAGGCCAGTACTTCTTCAAAAGCCTCTTATCAAAACATGTTAGAACTAGGAACTCAAAACTAATTCCGGGATCCCATACACAGAAATTTGATGCCATTCTCTGAACAGGGACAACAAAGGTAGTCGCACCAAGGTTAAATTGAAATTGAGTTAGAAGACATTGATCAATAAAAGTATTAGCAATACGACAAGTTGATGTCTTAAGGATTTCGTTGAACTCGTCCACAACTATGGTGGAACATCCCTTGCAAGGGCTATATAAATTCATTGAAAAAGAAATTTGTGGTACACTCACCACCAGTAGAACACCTTCATCACGTACCTCAAAACATTTTCCACACTCCGCATTGGGTACCACTTCGTCCGCAGAAATTTCACCTTTCAAGGTCTCAATTTCATGAATTTGTTGTTCATTAGAGCCGGGATCAGGACAAACTGCTTCACTTGCCATTTCAATTGGAGTGTCTGATTGTGTCTCAACGAATACTGTGGGGCAGCAACTAGTTAACCTTTCGTCGAACACCTTGTGTGCATCAGTTTTGGTTGGGAATTCAGATTGCTCGTCATAGTTCTGCCAGTGATTGGGCAAGCGGCCTTTCATTGATTTGAGATTTCGTTTACGGAAGCGAATCAACACTTTCGCAGTAAAGTGTTCCCAATCTACCAATTGTTTGTTCTGGAAAAGCCATTGGTACCACGTCATAGCTGCTCCGTCAAGATAGGACGAGGCGAGAGACAACTTATGGTTTTCTCCAATTTCATAGAAGTCAAAGTAGCGTTCAGCCTGAGAAATCCATAGCTCTGGATTCTCACCACAAAATCGTTGAAATTCCATTGGACTAGGTTTATTTGTTGCAATCAACTGCTGTAACATTGAACGAATTTCTGCGAGTTCCTTCGACCACGAATCTTCATTTGTTCGAGATATTTGGTCCTCCATTGAAGACCTCTCAATGAAAGCACCAATGTAACAAACCTACTTGGATGTAGTGATTCTCTCAACTCAACAACAAACAATAGAGAGAACAAACTAACAAGCTTTGATTCATACGAAAATTGAGCAATTACAATATGAAAAAGCGATCAATAACAGTAGCTATAAAGAAGATGGGATGAGGGAACTAAGAGAGAATTGGGGATGAGAAGCATAGTCTTTTGCCTAGCATAATCATAATTCACATAACCCTTTTTGTGTTAACTCAAAGACCTATTTAACCAATTGATAGTTGGGACTGGATTCCAAATAAAACTCTCCAATATTTTAATCAGCCCAATAATCTTAAATGGACCAGTCTCATTCACCACTTCCAGCCCATAGGCCCTTATGTAGTTAGTTTGGTTCACAACAGTTTCTAATTAAAGAAATTACTGATACAGATACAAAGTCTTTTGGCAAAAACTGTTGTGTTCAAGTGAATCCATGGATTATAATATTGATCCGCCTCTACATGTTACCTCCATCGCGAGCATTTTACTCGCGCTGCTTCTTCAAGATCCGCCCCTTCTTTCAAAAATCAACAAACAACGGTGTAGGTATTAGGTGATGTTCGATCTAACTTGGACTATTTCATGGAATACTCATTACCTTCCTAGCCAGCTTTGGATTCATAGACTGAATCAGTAGCTTCTGCCATCACTAGGTTTGGCTTTGTTGTTCTCACACCAAAATCATGGTTCACCCTTTCGAGACTCGGAAGCTTCAGATTCATCACCATTGGTAGCTTCAGATTCATCGTCATCACTAGCTTCAGATTCATCGCCATTGGTAGCTTCAGATTCATCGTCGTCATCACTAGCTTCAGATTGTTTCTGGGAGCAGATAATAGTGATTTCTAATTGAAATTATTGTACAAGGAAGTTGACAAACTTAAATAAGTATGTGAATATTACTATTACTATTAAGTTAAGACGGAAAGAGTTAATTAGTTATACAGCTAGTGGCACAAGACAAACCTGAGAACTGAACATCTCTTGTGTCCATTTATTGAGATCATCTACTTTCTCAAAGTTCACCCATTCGAGACTCGGTGTACTTACAGATATTCCCTGTTGGACAAACGTCTTCATTCCAGGGCAGCCACAAATAGTCACATTTCTGAGAAATGGAAATTCAAGAGTACACTCCGTCAGAAAGAAATGCCCCAGCTTAGGCAGCCAACTAAGCTCCAGCTCCTCCAAGAGTGGAAATAAGGTCATGATTCCTTCTCCTTGTTCTTCCTCTTCTGTGATCACTTCTTCCATTGATTGACAATCATCTATCTCTAGTATTTTGAGATTCAAAGCACCTCTGGCCACTGATGGAGACATCAAGTTTCTCAATTTTCCACAATTAGATACATACAATGTTTTAAGTTTGGTGAAGTAGGCAGTTGGAAGTTGGTGACAACATAGAGCACTTATGCTGTTAGCTGTATTGATAGATAGTTTTTCCAGGTTGGGACAAAAAACCTGCAAATGTTGAAGGCCTTGTATTTTATATAAGGGATGAAAATTCAATAGAGCTTAAAGTGCAAATTCAAAAATGAACCATATCTCATCTTACATCAAGGTAACAGGAAGTGAAAAACAGAAATAACTATCTAAAGATTAAAAGGAAAAGAGAGCAGTAATTAGTTATACAACTAGCGGCACAAGACAAACCTTATAATTGAACATTGCTTTATTCTGATCATCTACTGTCACCTCATTATCAAAGTTCACCTTTTCGAGACTTGGTGTACTCACATATAGTCCCTGTTTGACAAACGTCTTCATTTCAGGGCACTTAATAATAATCACTTCCTTGAGAAAGGGAAATTCAAGAGCACCATTCGTCAGAAAGAAATGCCCCAGCTTAGGCAGATCAGTAAGATTCAGCTCTTCCAATCGGGGAAATAAGGTCATGATTCCTTCTCCTTGTTGTTCCTCTTTTGTGATCACTTCTTCCATTGATTGACAATCATCTATCTTTAGTAATTGGAGATTCAAAGCACCTCTGGCCACTGATGGAGACATCAAGTTTCTCAATTTTTCGCAACTCTTTACTTCCAATTTTACAAGTTTGCTGAAGTAGGCAGTTGGAAGTTGGTGACAACATAGAGCACTTATGCTGTTAGCTGTATTGATATATAGCTTTTCCAAGTTGGGACAAAAAAATCTGCAAATGTTGAAGGCCTTGTATTTTATATAAGGGATGAAAATTCAATATAGCTTAAAGTACAAATTCAAAAATGAACCATATCTCATCTTACGTCAAGGTAACAGGAAATGAAAAACAGAAATAACTATCTAAAGATTAAAACGAAAAGAGAGCAGTAATTAGTTATACAACTAGCGGCACAAGACAAACCTTAGAATTGAATATTGCTTTATCATCTACTTTCACTTTATTATCCTTGTTCACCATTTTAAGACTCGGTGTACTCAGAGATATTCCCTGTTGGACAAACGTCTTCATTCCAGGGCAGCCACGAATAGTCACATTTCTGAGAAATGGAAATTCAAGAGTACACTCCGTCAGAAAGAAATGCCCCAGCTTAGGCAGCCAACTAAGCTCCAGCTCTTCCAAGAGTGGAAATAAGGTCATGATTCTTTCTCCTTGTTCTTCCTCTTCTGTGATCACTTCTTCCATTGATTCACAAAAAACTATATGTAGTGTTTGGAGGTTCAAAAGACCTCTGGCCACTGATGGAGACATCAAGTTTCTCAATTTTCCACAATTAGATACATACAATGTTTTAAGTTTGGTGAAGTAGTCAGTTGGAAGTTGGTGAGAGCATAGAGCACTTATGCTTTCAACTTCAGTGATGTATAGCAGTTCCAGGTTGGGACAAGAAACCTGCGAGCTTTGAAGTATCAAACTTTGTTGCAGATACAGTTGGAGCTATTGGAACAAAACACTAGGTCATAAGTTGATTAATGTTTAACATGACGGTTTGATTAAAAGTACTATTATAAAGCAATTATTATAGTTTTAACACTTCATTTTTGAGAAACATCCCATAAAAACAGCATTATTTTTCAAAATATGGAAGAAATTATTAAAGGTTAAATTACTCAAACAAAAAAGCATCTCCAAAATAGCATTCTTTAAAATCTTTTAAAATGGCATACTAAAATACAAGATGACATGAGAAAATAAATCCACCTATATATTAGCAGTTAAATATGATGAAAGAAATTTTTTAGGGCTAGTTTTTTTATATACACAATAAAAACGAAACTCAAAAGAAAAAGTACAAGCAAGGGCGCTATTTCTTACCTTATTAATCCTATTGAGGTGTAAAAAGTAAAGAATTTAGAGCGAGATGCAGATTCAGAATTTGAAATTTATAAATCTCTAATGACCTCAGGGTAGTATCCAATAACAATCGCGTTCATAATCAAGGAATCTCTAGATATTACTAATACAAATTAAAGTTTCTGGGCAAAAGCTATTAGATTTATGTGAACCCCTGGGTTACAATTTTGTAGTTTCGTCTATATTTGTTACCTCAGTCAGCATAGTTCTCTACCAGGTGACGAACATAAATAACTATCTGAAAAGATTACTATTACTATTAATTATTTGCTAGTTAAAACGGTAAGAGAGCAGTAGACCAGGGGTGTATTAATGCATGACAAAAATATATATAGTAATTAGTTATACAACTAGCGGCAAAGACAGACCTTAGAATTGAACATTGCGTTATTGAGATCAACTACTTTCACCTCATCATCATTGTTCACACTTTTGAGACTCATTGTACCCATATATACTCCCTGTTGGACAAACGTCTTCATTTCAGGGCACTTAAAAATTTCCACTACTATGAGAAATGGAAATTTAAGAGCATGCTTCGTCAGAAAGAAATGCCCCAGCTTAGGCAGCCTTCGAAGATTCAGATTTTCCAATAGCGGAAATAAGGGCTCACTAGTTATTTCTTCTCCTTGGTGTTCCTCTTCTGTGATCACTTCTTCCATTGATTGACAATCATCTATCTTTAGTATTTGGAGATTCAAAGCACCTCTGGCCACTGATGGAGACATCAAGTTTCTCAATTTTTCGCAACTCTTTACTTCCAATTTTACAAGTTTGCTGAAGTAGGCAGTTGGAAGTTGGTGACAACATAGAGCACTTATGCTGTTAGCTGTATTGATATATAGCTTTTCCAAGTTGGGACAAAAAATCTGCAAATGTTGAAGGCCTTGTATTTTATATAAGGGATGAAAATTCAATATAACTTCAAGTACAAATCCAAAAATGAACATAGCTCATCTTACGTCAAGGTAACAGGAAATGAAAAACAGAAATAACAATCTAAAGATTTACTAGTTAAAACGAAAAGAGAGCAGTAATTAGTTATACAACTAGTGGCACAAGACAAACCTTAGAATTGAACATTGTGTTAGTGAGATCAACTACTTTCACCTCATCATCATTGTTCACACTTTTGAGACTCGTTGTACCCACATATATTCCCTGTTGGACAAACGTCTTCATTTCAGGGCAGTCGTGAATACTCACATTTCTGAGAAATGGAAATTCAAGAGTACACTCCGTCAGAAAGAAATACCCCAGCTTAGGCAGCTTGCGAAGAATCAGCTTATCCAATAGCGGAAATAAGGGCTCATTAGTCATTTCTTCTCCTTGGTGTTCCTCTTCTGTGATTACTTCTTCCATTGACTCACAATTTTCTATATTTAGTGTCCGGAGATTAAGAAGGCCTCTGGCCACTAATGGAGACATCAAGTTTCTCAATTTTCCACAGCTCTTTACTTCCAATTTTTCAAGTTTGCTGAAGTAGGGCGCAATTGGAAGTTGGTGACAGCATAGAACACTAGTGCTGTTAGCTGTATTGATATATAGCTTTTCCAGGTTGGGACAGGAAATCTGCAAATGTTCAAGTATCAAACCATAAGCCAATTAACACTAGGTCATAAGTTGAAAAGCCAAAAGTGCTTAAACACGAGTTTAAGTTGTTTAATTTTTAACATGACAAAGAAAAATTCAATTAATTAATGAGACAAGGTGATGTAACACCTCTTTTACGGGCTCTATTTATATTTATCTTTTTTTGACCTTTTTTTTCCCTTCATTTATTTACTTATTTTATTTTTAATATTTCAAAAAATCTAACATTTAATTACTCAACTTTTAACCTCTCAGTGTAATATATCTTCTTCAAGTTATGTTAACAATAACAAAACAAAAAAATGATCTAACATTTAATTACTCAAAAAAAACATTTCTTTTATTTTTCTCACATCCAACTTTTAGTACTTTTTATACATCTTCAACGCTGCATACACATATTTAAAAAAAAAAATATTTCTTTGGCACTTTTTGATAATCTCTATACGACTAAATTATGTGTTTAATTTTATATATTTTTATTGTAAAAGTAAAACCTCAACGACAGTGTTTCACTATAGCAACTTAATTCTTTCTTCTCGCAATGCATACTATATATAAGAATAAAAGTTATATATAAAATTTTAATATTAATGGATCTTATGCGACATAAATATGTATTATATGAATGCAGTACGAGCATCGAATATCGAAAAAAATAAAAAAAAATCTCTCTGACTTCTGAATTTTGTGCATGAATATGTTCAAATATAATTCAAGTACATTTTCTCACTATGATTTAACACAAATATATTTTGTTTTGTATATTTTTATTATGCAGTCATTTATACAAAAAGAAAGTCACGTAATTTATGATAGAGTAGATTTAATATTATTGGTTGAACCAATAATATTGGTATACAAATCATTGAATTTAGTATGAAACTATGATACTTAGACGACTGTTGGCTGAAACTTTTCATATCAACTTTTATGTTTTCATCTCCTTTCAGCTATTTTAAATTGAAAATGCCGCATGAGATTTTTTTAGCATTTTTTCTAAATTCTCTAGATAATATCAGGTAACTTAATTTGTATTTCTCTCTTTTATTATATAATTTATTAGAATATTTATCAAATAGTGACATTAATTATTTTAAAATATATTTAATATTTTCTTGACAAGTACACTAGTAATACTATTAAGAAGGGAGGGGCAAAAATTATGTATCTTTACTATATCAGTGTCAATGTGATTGTAACATATAAATTGGAGGGTCAAAAGTAAGAAGAATCATTTGTTGATTCTTTGCTATATATCGATTTTAAGAAAATTGTTTAGCTTGATGATAATTGTTTTAAAAAATTAATATATAATATTGTGTTGGTTCTTAATGATTCATATTGCTAATGATTTATTCTTCAATTAAATTGTATGATTTTCATATTTTAATTGAGGATTCTATTAATACACTCTAATTAAATTGAATAGTTACTGCATAAATCACTAAGTAAAAGAATGAAATAAGAGAAAAGTGCATACGAGATTCATATATTAGATTTGTATTAAATATATAAATAAATTATTTAGTTTAGAAATTTATTAAAATGAACGGAAGGAAACCAAGTTTTATTGAATTTTTTTCTTTCTATTATTTCTAGCAAGAAAAATAAAACTATTGTTTTTACTTACAATATATTATATAAAAATCAAGTATTTTAGAAGATTTAAAAACACTTAGATGATGAAGATTTGAAAACTAAAATAATATCACTGGTTAAAATTTGAATACTTAAAATAATATTTTTTGAACAATAGAAAATCCAATTAATTAGTGTGGTTAAAATTTGAAAACTAAAATAATTTTTTTTGAACAATAGAAAATCCAATTAATTAGCGCGGGATGCATTTACTGGTTAGTTATATAGCTAGAGGTACAAGACAAACCTTAGAATTGAACATGACTTTATTGAGATTAACTGCTTTCACCTCATCATCATTGTTCACACTCTCAAGATTCGGAGTACTCATAAATATTTCCTGTTGGACAAACATATTCATTTCAGGACAATCATAAATCTTCACTTCTCTGAGTAATGGAAATTCAAGAGCATGCTCCGTCAGAAAGAAATGCTCCAATTGAGGCAGCCTGCCAAGCTCCAACACTTCCAGTCGAGGAAATAAGGTCATGATTCCTTGTCCTTGTTCTCTCTCTTTTGTGATCACTTCTTCCATTGACTCACAATATCCTATCTTTAGTATTCGGAGATTCGAAGCACCTCTGGCCACTGATGGAGACATCAAATTTCTCAATTTCTCACATTCAAATACTTCTAATGATTTAAGTTTGGTGAAGTAGGCAGTTGGAAGTTGGTGAGAGCATAGAGCACTAATCCTTTCAAGTTTTTGGATGTATAGCTTAGTCAGTTTGGGACAAAAAACCTGCAAAAGTTGAAGTATCAAACTTTATTGTTTTTTGTTGCAATGAAGAAAACACTAGGTCATACGTGGAGAAGCCAAAAGTGCTTAGACATATTTATATATTTTAAAGCCAAATATATACATAAAAAAAAGGAAACTTACATAAATATACTATATTAAAAAATATATTTATCATTTATAGCAATAACATTCTTTTTACTTGATCAATTTTAATATATTTATAATATAATTTTAATACATATCACAGAGAACAATTTATAGAGCACATATAATACAAGTTTTATTGATGAATAATATATTTATCACACATTTTAATACACTTATAATACAATGTGTCAATTTCTTACCAAACAAGTATAATATATTTAAGAAAAAAATAGTTATAAAACATATATATTGCACACATAATTCACTTTTAATACATATTACAGATTTATCATAGTATTGCTATAAATGATAATAAATAAAAAATATCGCTAAAATCACTAATTATTTATTAAAAAGGTACTCATCCAAGTAATTTTTCCTTAAAAAAAATAATATAATCTCGTTTAATATTTTAAAAAGATTTTTAGTATCTCAAACACATTATATTGCTTTTTTGGTAGTTTCAAATATATACAATAAAGTAATTAAGTTTACAACAAATATAGCCATGTTTTATCAACCAAAATTCATATAAAATATACAATATTGACTATGCAATATAGTTTGATAAAAGTCATAGATAGTATACAGTATAATTTACTTATACACGAGCTATACATTATAATACACTCAAAAAATTGAATGCAACTTATTTTGTTCTTACTTTTTTCATATCTATTTATGTACACGCTCGCGCGCACACACAAAAATGAATAAGAATAAGAAACTCAAATAATGATAAACAAATAGATTTATAAGAGAGATATTTAAAACTTAAATTTGCCGTTGAATAAAAATATTCCCATGTAAAAAGAATTAAATATATCCTTATATGGAATTTTCATATAACAAATTAATTTAAAATTATTTTTGCACTTGGTTAGACCAAAAAGGTATATCTAAGTCACTTATTAAACGATAAAAGAATATACTTTGTTTAAGTAAATATCTTTAGTGCTCAAGTAAAAAGGTAAAATTTTAATTCATAAAAACCCTCAAAATAAAAAGTGAAAAAGTAAGCTCGTTTCATATTTAAAAAAAGTCCGTATTTGTCATGATAAAAAGCAAACCTTTTCATTGAAAAGAGGATTTGAGTCGGTGATGGAGTTGTTGGCGGTAGGACACAAATTTTGGAACTCAGGTAACTCATAGAATTCCATTCTCCATAACTGTGGGAACTCAATGCCCTCAACATTGTCACTGCAAAAGTGAGTCAGGCATTCCAGAGATCGAAGCTGTAACTCATTTAAATTGGGGAACTTGATTACTTCATGTGTCCTCCCACAGATCTTCAATAAATGTGTCACTAAATCACAATCAAAGAGGCCGAGAACTTTCACGTTCTGAAGCTCATTCAGCTGCAACTCGGCCAACACGTTATTAGAGCCTTTTCCCGATGAATGTACAACTTCGCATTCCTTCAGCAGGCGGCAGATCCAATCACCCAATGGGGTGGTCTCAGTGACCTCTAACTCAATATTCTTTCCGTAATCACCCATGGTCATTGTGTAAGCATAACCCACTTTAAGAGTGTACCGTGTCAACCTGGAGGGAAAGCGCAAGTTACTGTAGATCACATCTCCGGAACAATTACTTAATGTCAGTGCAGTCAATTTCGATAAAGATTCCAGTTCCCTCAGGGTGGAGTAACAACAATCTTCTACTCCCACCATATGAAGTTCCTCCAATCGAACTAGTCTTGATAAGACACCTGCTGAAATCCTTTTAAGTGTTGTACCCTCAATCTTAAACTCTAACATAATTAGATTGGCCAATTTTCCTATCTCCACTGGCACCTCCTCTAATTGAGAATGTCTTATGCAAAGAATTTCCAAATTGACAAGTTCGCCAATAATGGATATGTCATACAACTTTAATTTACTCAGATACAACATCCTCAGACATGGCAACCTCTGCATGGATGTTGGAAAAGACAGAATGGACTCCTTAAATCTGTATCCCCTCAGGCTTAAGACATTGAGTTTACTCATTCCATAAAAAAAATCATCATGTAACTTGAATGGCTCTTCAAAACAGAGTTTCAACATTAGAAGCTTCAGTTCTGGGCAAACTATTGGGCTACAAGGCTCATCAAATTTCTTTGCAACAATTGACATGTGACTGTGTTGCTGCTTGTATAACTCTATTCTTGGGAACTCTACCGAGTTCACATCATGACTTACCATAAAGCTATGATCTCCCTCAGACGCAATATTTATAGCCACGTCACGGATCACATCATGCATTTTGACATGATTTTCGTATGAACCTTGGGATAATAAGAAACTATCTTTCAATGTTTCCAACAGATTACACACCCTATCTCTTGCTTCTTCTATATTTTTAATTTTCGAAAAGATGCGAAGCCCCATTCCATATTTAAGCAATTTTTCGGTCGAAATATCACTGTCTTCCTTGAACAATGAACAAAGCAAAAAGAGGTACTTAGCTTCATCACTTTCCAAGTAATCATAGCTTAGCCTCAGAGGTTTATACACCTTTGTGTGCACTCCAGGGATATTTCTTGTTTCCGCATCACGTAATTGTTTAAGGGCATCCTTCCACAAAGGCTCGTCTTTACCCTTTAGTGCTCCTGCAACTGTAATAATTGCAAGCGGCAACCCCTTGCATTCTCTGGCAACCTCTTTTGCTGTGTCATGAATAGAAGGAACATCAACTATATCACCAGCTTTCTGCTTGAAAAGGCACCATGCTTCCTCTTCAGATAATGTTCCAACTTCCATGATCTTCTGAGCTTCCATTGCTTCACAAACATTTCGGTAACGCGTTGTCAATATCACTTTGCAACGATGTTTGTGGTTGCTTGCACTTGGAATTCCAAGTTTCTCTAGTTCATGAAGAGCCTCCCAAACATCATCCAAGATTACTAGGACGCGGCTGTTATGATCCACTAACCTTGAACGCAGCTGATCACCGCGATCCCTGAAATTGTCCCCTTTCAACATCAGACCGACTCCTCCTGCGACCTCACTTTGAATTCTTTGTAAGTCTGGTTGTTGACTGACAGTTACCATGACGACATCTATGAAATTACCCCTTTCTTGTTTCGCCTTTTGTCTGATTTTCTCAGCGAGTGTTGTTTTACCAACACCACCCATACCACATATCCCAATCATAGTGACCCCGTCATCTTTCAAAGCTGCAATGACCTCATCCTCTTGCATTTTTCTGGAGTCAAACTCCTCAGTACTGTTATTAGGTATGGCCTCACATTGAACTGGTTGATCAAAGGAGATTACACCGCCTTCACTTCGAAGTTCAGTCAACTCCTCTGTAATTTTCTTAGCTCTCCTGCTGAGGGAGTAACGTGACTTCAAGTTTGGACACCAACCATAAAAGCAACCCTTTTCAACCTCAGCTGTACGTCGCCTTACACCTTCCACATGTTCAGTAGTGGTATCCACACTACTTAACCAAGCCTTGCCATTGGGTGAAATGTCTAGTAAGTTTCTCCGGGCATCTTCGGCTCTTCGCTGCACCGTGATTCTGATATTCTTCAACTTCTCAGATTCTTTTTCCATAGATGTGATGTTACTCTTGTAGTCAAATAAATACCCAATCCCTTGCACAACTGGCTGTATCAAGCAACCTGCGACTTTTTCCACAAAAATAGATAAGAATTCCATAGCTAGTATAGTTTAGTAATAAGCCTTTTTTCAACTATCAAGTCTTAACTCTGCTACTGAGAAGTAAAGGTGTGAAAATGGTGGAAATGGAGAATTTGGTATGTAAATGAAAGCTAAAAGAAAAGCAATGTAGAATTTGGTATGAAAATGAAATATGAGAGAGCGAAAATGAAGAATGTTGTCTGAAAATGAAATATGTGAGAGAGAAAATGAATAATTTGGTATGAAAATGAAATATGAGAGAGCGGAAATGGAGAATTTGGTATGCTAATGAAATGTGAGAGAACGGAATTAGAGAATTTGGTATGAAAAATGAAAGGTAGAAGAGCAGCAATGTAGAATTTGGTATGAAAATGAAATATGAGAGAGCGGAAATGAAGAATTTGGTATGAAAATCAAAGAGTAGCAATGTTTGAGAATTTGGTATGAAAACGAAAGATTAGGGAGCAGAATGGAGAATTTGGTATGAAAATCAAAGAGTAGCAATGTTGGAGAATTTGGTATGAAAACGAAAGATTATTGAGCGGAATGGAGAATTTGGTATGAAAATCAAAGAGTAGCAATGTTGGAGAATTTGGTATGAAAATAAATGCTTAAGAGAGGCAATGGAGGGTTTGATTGTGTTATTTCAAGCAACAAATTCACAAAGATTTATAAGCTGTCAAAATAATATCTTTAAAGTGAGAGTATTGATTATCTAACATATTAAAGTAGTGAACATCTGATTCCATATCTTCCTTCACTCAAACTCATGTTACGACTTTCCCAAAATGTATGCTTTCTTGCAATGGCAGACACTATAAAGAAGAAAAAAAGGAAAAGTGATTGTTCCTTCTTGGAATTTTCCATTTGCTTGCCAATTACTCAAAGATCAGATTCGTTCATACATTCTCTCCAATTTTTGGAAAAGTGTTTCCTTTCCAGTTTCTTCCGATAGGTCTAAGCTTTGGTGGACAGAGTTACCTCTGTTGGGGACGTAGAAAGCACGTAATGGAATAGTCTAGATGACTTCTTTCCTTCTCTTTCAGAATTAGGTGAATGACAAGCTACTCAGCCAGTACAAGGTTTAATCAGAACATGGCAAAGGAATAGTCTAGCTTTGTGTTTATACAGTTCATTAAGTTGCTTTCTGCGCATGAATAATAGTAACTCAACTCTGTTTCCCATGAATAATAGATATTTCAACAAAAGAAGAGTTAAATTAAGCCTAACCATAAAAATAAGAAGGCAATTGAATTTTCATTCCAAGATAAGACAACACATAGCAGTAACATTACCAAAATCACCACAACAGATAAACAAGCACATCAGCTGGAAACAAAAAAAGGAAAGAGCAAAGAAACAAACACACATCAAGACATAACACACTGCCAAAAAACAAACACCTCCATACTTGCAAATGTACTAAACTTCCAGTCTTGAGGAGGAACTAATTTCGATTTACTCAGTTATCCTCACTTCATTTAACCGTTGAATTGACCTATCCTTCATGGTCATTTTCTTTTTGGGCTCTTTTGTGAGGGCACAAGAAACATGCAAAGTTTCATCACGCTCTAGATTATAGTACAACAGTCCATCTTTGATCACCACTTCATTGGAACAAATGTTGCACTTGACCTCTGCATTCTCATGCTTAAAGGGGAATTCAAAGAAGAGCTCGTATGAGATATTGTCTGCCAGCGTTAAGGTTTTGGGAGCTCCAGCACACTGGCGACTCAAAATGAATTTGCATTGAGTGCAATAGTAGGCCCTGCTATGACTACTTTTAAAGTTAACCTGGCAGCCCCAGCAATTGACACTCTCATTTTGATAATCCAAGTAGCAAGTTAACCGTAGAGGGTATTGCGGATGAGACATATGTTGAATCATAGGTAATTGCAATCACTGCAAAAGTACCCTGTCGAATAATCATTTTGGCACAAGTTGCATGCCAGGGGCTTGTCCGAGTTATATTCCTTGAGAGCATGACGGTGAGAGAAATGTGTAACGTTCCCAGATGGTTGACCTGCAAGTGTTGTGGGAGGGCGATTTGTTGTTGCCAGAGTTTGCAGCCGGTTTTGTAGTTTACCCATGGAATGATTCTCCATTCCGTATTCAGATACAGCAGCACAATTGATGTGACAGAGGTAATCATGCTCATGGTTGTAAAATAGCCAGCATCCAGAAGTGGGAACAACATCAGTACAAATTGAGCAGAAGAGAGTAGCAGTCTCACTGGTTATTGGGAATGAAACAAACCGATGAAGCAGATACTTCACATTACGAGACAAATCTATAGGTATGGAAGCACATTCAACATGAAGATTGAAATTGCACGACTCGCAGCCATAGTATGACTGGAACAGAGAATGAACAGAATCATCATGCCCACACGCAGCGCAATGAAACTGCTCATTGTTGTTTGCCAACTGAAACGGCCTTAGAATAAGGGTGTCATAGCCGGGATGAAAATCATGGTGAATTTCTCTAGGGAAGTTACTACACACCTCATGAAGGTAACAATCACAATGCTTCTCACAAGCATAAGCCCAACCAGAGATACTGATATTGCAAAAGGTGCATTTGATTCCTTCACTCTCTCGCAGGTGCAATCGAAGAAATGGATGACGATGACTGAAGTGATTTAAGACAACGTCACGAGGAGGAGTACTATCTGATACATAAGCAAAAGCAGCTCTTAGTAACTGACTCATTCGCAATGACTGCCTTCCTCTATGGGTGCCATTGGGATCAGTTCCCTTGTTAACTCCACTCATTCTCAATTTTTACTGAAACTACCTTGTGGATACAAACTGTTTATGTACAAATATACAGATTTTTTGCAGCTACTCTCTGTTTCCTTTTGTTTTGGGAAGATAAATCCATAAATTGTTGATATGTTCCAAATACTGATGTTTGTGATATCAACACTGATTACATTTACATTAATCAGGCGTGAGCTTTGATTCCTCCACCAATTTATTTAATGGCTAAGCCCAATCACATGCTTTCAATCTTATGCTAATTAATCATAGCACATCCCAAGACAGAACTCAGAAGTATGCATATTTCTCCTCTTCTTCTTGTTAGTGTCACTCAAGGCATATTGTCAATTAGGGGTGAGCATTTGGTATTCAGTTCAGTATTTCTAAAGTAAGATTTCGGCTATCGATATACTATAAAAGTAGATTTCAAATACCAAACTATGTCCTGTAAATCAAATTTTGGTACATCAGTAATTACGTATTGAAGGGAAATATATGTTCATAATTTGTCCAATACAACATGTTAACTTTTAGAGAAATAACATATGGGGGTTATATTACTCTATCAAGCCCTAACATAATGAATTTGTTGGCATAGGTCAATCAAGACATCCATTCAGTTCGATAATTCAGTTTTCGATGATTTATGCCCACTTCTAGTATTAAGCAATAGCCTAAAGATTATACCACCACTATATTCTAGAATCGATCACAAAATTATAATCCCTGCATAACTTTGTTCACGAACCAAACAACCCCATAGTATATTCAACACAAAGTATGCCAATAACAAACCCAGTTAAATCACACAAAGTGGGGTTTGGGAAGGTTGTTCACAAACCTTACCACTATCTCTTCCAGGTAGAGAGGTCATTTCCGAAAGACCCTTGACTCAAGCAAAACAAAGCTATACAACACAATTATGTCAATTAGATACTCCATTTAAAATCATACAGCAGACACAAGCACACCAGCATGAAACAAAAACGACAGAAAAAAGAGATAAACACCAACATATAACATATTTCAAATAAACAAACACCAGATATAATAGCTCCAATTAATCTTGCTAGTAATTAAGGTGAACGGGTTCAAACAGACACATACTGCAACTTACTGAGGATGTCCTTTCTGTTTAATAAAATTATCCTCAATTCCTGTTAGCGTTGAATAGATAACATGTCCATCTTGTCATTATCAAATCCGAACTCACATATGCCCTCCAACTTTTGATGTTCATAACTAGACACCTAAACTTGTATAGAGTCGAAAAAAATAGAATTACGCATCCTACTTGACATTCTACGTGGCAATTCACATCCGACGTGTATCATGTCAATAAAACTTGTATGTCTACTTATTCAAGTTTCAATACTTACTTGTGCATACCCAAAATTGAAGGAAATAGATATTAGTTGAAAGTTGTATAAAGTATAAAGTTGCCAGTAGAATGAAAGGAACAATGTGTTTTATTGATTGTAAACTAAGTATATATAGATTATGTACAACTTCTACAGCAAAGAGATAAACTAAGAAAACTAAGTATCCTACTTGGGTGATTTTTTCTATTTTTTAGAAATTGAGGGTTTAAATCATATTTGAACAAAATATATTCAAATTCTAAATATTCCTTGTAAAAAGTATGGCCAAATACAACTCCAACTTCAAAAATTTCAAATAAAATATTATTTTTTTAATTTCATAACTAAATGCCTACGTAATATCACTAAATTTCCAACATTTTTGTACATTGTATAAAATGTGATTTGCATTGTATATAACGTACATACGTACTAAATATTTTATTAAAGAAAATCTCTAAATAGTTGTGCATAATATTTTCAAAATGATTTTTTTTACATAATCGATCTTTCTAACCATCAGAACGTACTGTATAAATATTTCAAGACTTATGTATTGTTGCAAGTCAATTTACTTGATGATGCTTAAAACATATAAACTAACACATAAAATAGAAAGAAAGATTCATTTCCTATCCATATCCTTATTTTTTTAGATAGCTTTGATCTTTTCGTCATGGCTAAGACATGACCAAATTAAAAAAATATTTTTTTTATTGTTTCAATCAGTTTCTTAACAAAAATAGATGGAAGGATGATTCTTGTTATTTTTTGGATAGCGTAAGGATTTTTTTTGCTCACTTAGATAATATAAAGATGTACATTATATTTGAGTCATAGTTAAGAGATGATTTTAGCCAAAAACTCTAGAAGGGGAGACTTATCACCAAAGATATTGGTGGATTGATAAGTAAAAGTTCTGATTTTATTTTTGGGATAATACATATATTTGACCTTAAACTTGGCTTCAAATTTTAACTTTGACCTCCAACTTTCATAGTGCACAAACAAACACTTTAACTATCCAATCTTTTAATAAATAAACACGCGATTTTTGGAGCCAAGACCGTGAAATGCAAACGCTGCCACGTGTATTAGCGAGCCACTCAATGGCTGCCAACTAATTAAACACTTTACATGTCCATTTTAGAACTAAAAAAAAAAAAAAAATTAATTAAGGGTAGAGTTGTCATTTCAGCATTTTTTTCACTATTGTGTGCCTCAAAAATTACTTCTCACTCGCGCAAAATGCGTGCACATCACGCGTTTTGCCAGGTAAGACACGCGTGTTTATTTATTAAAAGGTTGGATAGTTAAAGTGTCTATTTGTGCACTTTGAAAGTTGGAGGTCAAAGTTAAAATTTGAAGCCAAGTTTAAGGTCCAATATATGTATTATGCCTTTATTTTTTTAATCAAATGTTTCATCAAGTAAGATGCCTTTGGTAGGAAATATTTTACCCCCAAATTAGAATGCGCAAATTTCAAATACATATTCTGGTGCACACATACATATATAATATATTGCTGCTACCAGCAATTAATAAAAACTTTAAACCTCAATGTAATCAAGTTTCTGCTATTAAACAGAGAAAACTGTAGAGCACATCATGTTCACAACTCCACAACAACCTAAACAAAGTTTATTTCCTTGTTTTGATCAACAACTACATTGGAATTACTGTTTCCTGTGACAAAATTAATCACAAGATAAGGATCACTGTAAATTTTGAATTTGTTAATATCAAGCAGGGCTAACATTTTTTTTGATTTGTTAACATGCTAAGCTTTCACTTAACTTCAGAATAGTAATGGTTTGGCAAGTTAGTCTCGAGTGTATTGAAATTCTCGCATATTATATTGATAAGAAAGTAGAAACTTTTGATCAACATCTATGTTGTTTTCTGGTGGTTTAGTTTCTACTATCGGCACTTGTGCAAATTAATCAAACACACAAAAGCCAACATATTCCAGAAAAGAGAACTCGTAAATTGACGGATATAATAGAGTCTCACATCACACGTCCGAGTGGCATTTCAAATAAGTATTTAACTTGTATACACCAACAGTGTAAACAACTTTTACATCAATTTTTGTTACAAGTTACTTTAACTTGATACACCGCGGAATCCACCAACATATGTGCAAGCTGACATAGGCCCCATGGCAATAGTCTTGAGCAGACAATGCTTGGAACTTTGAAATATTAGCTTGGTTTTATGCACTAAGCTATACAAGAATGCTGTTAGCAATGAGTACTAATCAATTACTTGAAAATTAGAATGTAGCTTTCTAATTTATTAAGTGATTCTCTTTCTTAGTTTAACCTTTATTTGTCCAGATTTTCAGAAAAAAACTGAAATTGTTAAAGAATTTCTAATTTTAGAAGTAAGAAGTAATTAATAAAGAAGATTGTCCAAACTAGGACTTCAATACCATGTAAAAGATTGTCCTTAAATCAAAATCAATCAGAAAGTTACCTCAACTAATTTGGGATGCTTTACACCCTCCGCTCATCAAAGAATTTCTACTTAAAGAAATTACTGATACAAAATACAAAGTCTTTTGGCAAAAATTGTTGGGTTCATGTGAATCCATGGATTATAATGTTGATCCGCCTCTGCTTGTTACCTCCATCACGAGCATCTTACTCCAAAGGGGCGCCAACACACGTAATAGGCAGCTACTCTAGGTTCGCGTCACTTCTTCAAGATCCGCTCTTCTGTCAAATATCAACAAACCACACTATATGTATATATCAGGTGATGTTTGATCTAACTTGGACTATTTCATCGAAAATTTCTTACCTTCCTAGCTAACTTTGGATTCATGGACATCACTGGCTTCTGCCATCATCATAGTTCACCCTTTCGAGTCATCCGAAGCTTCAGAATTGTCACCATTGGTAGTGCCTTGACTAGATTTTTGTTACTGAGTGCAGAGAATAGTGATGCTTCAGATTCTAATTGAAAATATTTTACCAGGAAGTTGCTTCAATTGACAAACATAAATAAGTATCTGAATATTACTATTACTATTAAGTTAAGACGGAAAGAGTTAATTAGTTATACAGCTAGCGGCACAAGACAAACCTGAGAATTGAACCTTTGTTGTGTCCATTTATTGAGATCATCTACTTTCCCATCATCACATTTGAGACTCGGTGTACTCACAGATACTCCCTGTTGAACAAACGTCTTCATTATAGGGCAATCATCAATCTTCACTTTTCTGAGAAATGGAAATTTAAGAGCACTCTTTGTCAGAAAGAAACGCTCCAGCATAGGCAGCTTGCAAAGCTCCAGCATTTCCAAGTTGGGAAATAACGTCATGATTCCTTCTCCTTGTTGTTCTTCTTTTGTGATCACTTCTTCCATTGATTGGCAGTCTCTTATCTCTAGTATTCGGAGATTCGGAGCACCTCTGGCCACTGATGGAGACATCAAGTTTCTCAATTTTCCACAATTCCATACTCTCAATTCTTCAAGTTTGATGAAGTAGTCACTTGGAAGTTGGTGAGAGCATAGAGCACGTATGCTGTTAGCCCCATTGATGTATAACTTATTCAAGTTGGGACAAGAAACCTGCAAACGTTGAAGTATCAAACTTTGTTGCTGATACAGTTGGAGCTATTGGAACAAAACACTAGGTCACAATGGAGAAGACAAAAGTTGATTAGATACATTTATAAATCTAAAAAAGTGAAATGTATATATAAAAAAGTTGTATATGATCTCGTTTCATATTTTAGAAAGTTTCTTGGACCAAACTATAAACCATCTTTGTTCATTTCACATAATATAAAGACATTTTGACCCTTTTTCAAAAAATAGATTACAATATAGCTATAAAAGAAGTCTTAAAGTTGTTCTTAGTTTCTTCTTCTTTTTCCTCATATATTTATTCTTACACAAAAAAAAAAAAAAACAATAAGAAACTCAAATAATAATAATAATAATAATAATAATAAACAAATAGATCTACAAGAGAGATATTTAAAACTTAAATTAGTCGTTGAATAAAAAAAGTAAAAAAAATTCAAAAAAAAAACTTTATGTATGAGAGAAGGATCAAATATAGCCGTATATGGATTTTTTAAATAACAAATTAATTAAAATTAATTTTTCACTTCTTTGTTATACAAAAAAGTATAGCTGAGTCATTTATATGATGATGAAAGAATAAACTTTGTGTAAGATAATATCTTTAATGCACACAGAAAAGGTAAAACTTTAATTCATAACAACCCTCCAAATAAAAAGTGAAAAAGTAAGCTCGTTTCATGATGAGAAGCTAACCTTTTCATCAAAAAGAGGATTTGAGTGAGTGATGGAGTTGTTGGCTGTAGGACAGAAATTTTGGAACTCAGGTAACTCATTGAATACCATTTCCTGTAACAGAGGGAACTTAATGCCTTCAACATTGTCACTGCAAAAGTGAGTCAGGCGTTCTAGAGATTGAAGCTCCAACTTAAATAAATTGGGGAACTTGAGTGTCCTCCCAGAGATGTTCAATAAAAGTGTCACTAAATCAAATTTAGAGAGTCTGAGACATTTCACATTCTGAAATTCATTCAACTGCAACTCAGTCAACACATTATGAGAACCCTTTCCACTTGAATCTACAAATTCACTCTCCTTCAACAGGTGGCAGATCCAATCACCCAATGGGATGGTCTCCGTGACCTCTAAAGCAATATTCTTCTTGTAATCGTCCAATCTTGAAGTTGCTCCACCCACTTTAAGAGCATACCGTGTTAACTTGGAGCAAAGGCTCAAGTTATTGTAGATCACATCTCTGGAACAGTCACTTAATGTCAGTGCAGTCAATCTCGATAAGGATTCCAGTTCCGTCAAGGTGGAGTAACTACAATCTTCTACTCCCACCATGTGTAGTTCCTCCAATCGAACTAGACTTGATAAGACCCCTGCTGAAATCCTTGTAAGTACTGGTTTCTCATTCTGCAACTCTAACATAATCAGCTTGGTCAATTTTCCTATCTCCACTGGCACCTCCTCTAACAGAGAATCTCTGATGCTGAGAATTTCTAAAGAGACAAGTTCCCCAATAATGGATATGTCATCCAACCATAAATTAATCAGACACAGAGTCTTCAGACTTGACAACATCTTAATGGATGTTGGAAAAGGACAAATGGAGTCCTTATCATATCCACTCAGGCTTAAGACATTGAGGTTACTCATTCCAATAAAAAACTCATCCTGTAATTTGAATGGATCATCAAAACAGAGTTTCATCATTAGAAACTTTAGTTTGGGGCAAAATATTGATTCAGGACGCTCATCAAAATTCTTTGCAATAATTGACATGTGAGTGTATTGCTGGTTGTAAAAGTCTACTCTTGGGAACTCTTCCGAGTTCACATCATGACTTGCCATAAAGCTATGATCTCCCTTAGACGCAATATATTTAGCCATATCACAGAACACATCATGCATTTTGACATAGTTTTTGTTTGAACCTTGGGATAACAAGAAACAATCTTCCAATGTTTCTAACAGATAATACACCCTATTTCTTGCATCTTCTAAATTTTGGATTCCTGTAAAGATGCAAAGCCCCATTCCATATTTAAGCAATTCTTCAATCCAAATATCACTATCTTCCTCAAACAAGGAACAAAGCAAACAGAGGTACTTGGCTTCATCACTTTCCAAGTAATCATAGCTTAGCCTCAGAGCTTTATACACCTTTGTGAGCACTCCAGGGATATTTCTTGCTTCTGCATGGCGTAATTGTTTAAGGGCATCCTCCCATGAAGGCTTGGTTTTATGCTTTAGTGCTCCTGCAACAGTAGCAATTGCAAGCGGCAGCCCCTTGCATTCTTTGGCAACCTCTTTTGCTATGGCTTGAAGAGAAGAATCATCGTCAAGCAGATCACCGACTTTCTGGCTGAAAAGGATCCATGCTTCCTCTTCAGATAACTTTCCAGCTTCCACGATCTTCTGAGCTCCCATTGCTTCACAAACTCTTCGAGAACGCGTCGTCAATATCACTTTGCACCGGTAATTTTTGCTGCTAGCGCTGGGAATTCCAAGTTTGTCTAGATCATGAAGAGCCTCCCAAACATCATCCAAGATTACAAGGGTGTTGCTGTTCTGATCCATTAACCTTGTACGCAGCTGATCTCCACGACTCCATAAATTATCCCCTACTAAAGTCAGCTTGAGTCTTTCTGCGATCCAACGCTGAAGTTTTTTAAATTCTGGTTGTTGAGTGACAGTTACCATGACGACATCTTTGAACTCTTGTTTCGCCTGTAGTCTGATTTTCTCAGCGAGTGTTGATTTACCAACACCACCCATACCACATATCCCAATCATAGTGACCCCGTCATCTTTCAAAGCCTCCATGATCTCATCCTCTTTCAATTTTCTGGAGTCAAACACCTCACCATAGTTACTAGGTGTAGCCTCAATTTGAACTGGACGATTATAGGTGATTTTACCGCCTTCAGTTTGAAGTTTAGTCAACTCCTCTATAGTTTCTTAGCTCTCCTGCCGAGGGAGTAACGTGACTTCAAGTTTGGACACCAACCATAAAAGCAACCTTTTCAACCTCAGCTGTACGTCCCATTACATCATCCACTTTGCAATAGTGGTATCAACACTAGTTAACCAAAGAACGCCATTGGGTGAAATGTCTGTTAAGTTTCTCCGGGCAACTTCCGCTTTTTGGTCCACCTCAATTCTGGTATTTTTCAGCTTCTCAGATTCATTTCCCATAGATGTGATGTTGTCCTTGTAGTAGTAGAAATACCCAATCTGTCGCCCAACTGGCTGGATCAAGCATTCTATTACCTTTTCCACAATTGGCTGGATCAAGCAATCCATATCGATCTGATTAATACAAGGAAGCGAATGAAAATAGGTTGAGACTATACTTGAGAGTGAATGAATATTACAAAATCAGAGGAAATTGAAAACTGATAATATCAGCTACCTAATTCTCTCTTGTTGACTGGTTTTCTTAGTTACTGGGAAGTAGAGGTGTAAAAATGGTGGAAATGGAGAGTTTGGTATGAAAATGAAATATCAAAGAGTGGAAATGGAGAATTTGGTATGTAAATGAAATATGAGAGAGCGGAAATGGAGAATTTGGTATGAAGATTAAATATGAGAGTAGAAAGGGAGAATTTGGTATGTAAATGAAATATGAGAGCGGAAGTGGAGAATTGGTATGAAAATCAAAGAGTAGTAATATTGGAGAATTTGGTGTGAAAATGAAAGTTAAAAGAGCAGTAATGTAGAATTTGGTATGAAAATGAAATATGAGAAGGCGAAAATGGAGAATTTGGTATGAAAATAAAAAATCAATGGAGAATTTGGTTGTTTTCTTCCAAGTAATATATTCACTGAAATTTATAAGCTGAACATTTAGGTTTAAGAATAAGAAGAGTGGGGTCAAAATGATAACATTACTTACATTTTAAAGTCTAATAATTCCATATAGTATACTTGTTCAGAAAATTTAAGAAGTTAGTGCTTCTGAAACTAAAAAAGCTTGTTGTTTACCTAACTTGTAAATTTTATATTCTCAACTACTAGTCCACTACCTCTCTTTATGACCACTAAAGCACTTTCCTTTTAAATTAACTTAATTTTCTCCTCCAATGAACACAAACCATGCGACTGCTTCAATAGATTGGCAATATATAAAGACTAAAGTGAGATTAGGGACCAGCTAAAAGTAATTAACAAGTCTTAAAGTAGTGCAAGACGTGTTAAATACTGGTAATGGCAGACATAGAAAGAAGAAAAAAGGGAAAGTAATGGTTAGCTTTTGGTATTTTCCATCTCAGTTTCACACAAATGAATAACGCTCTCAAATTTTATTGAAGTGAATTATCACTTGTTGGGTTAGTTACAGAAATTTGATCCCCAAATCTCGCATTTAGTCAATAATCCAGAGATCCCTGTCCCTTTGAGGACATCCAATAAATTTGGAACGATATAGAATGTAGTTTATCATTTTTAGACATATATACTAGGACACTGCTTATATGCAAAAAATTGAACGAAAACACAAAGGCAGCCAGCAATATCATTAGACACACGATCAATTTAATATAACTTAATATTATCCATTAAAACTTCAGCAAAGAATATTAGTAAGTTTACTACTATTGCGGAGTGAAGGAAGTACTGTATAAGATCTTTTTTCATAACTTTTCTCTTCTCCCCTTTTGGAATGACAGTTGGAACATAATTCAGTGATATATCCATCCACATGATATATAATAAATGTGGTCACGAGGCACCATCCTCAGATAATAAGAGTTTAACAATGTTCCTATATTGCCTTTTAAATCTTGTTTTATATAAAATCTTGGTCACGAGGCACCAGAGATCATGCACGACTCATGGGACCAGGTCCCATTGTTTGTTAGGATCATCAAAACAATGGAGTTACAAGATCCATTTCTGGTTTGGTAAAGAAGTAACATAAGAGAAGTTGAGAATTTATGTCCCCAACACAAAGTTTTCCAATTCCTTTAAAACTAGAAAAAAATATACTAATGAAATAGAGTGTGTGATTCTATGCCAATAGACTCTCTTTTATTCTTTTGTAACCAAAAAAAGTACAGTAGAATTTAAATGCCCATAACGAAAATGCCACTTCCAGACATCCTCTTTCACTTTTGTAGAAAGACAAGATTTTATGGAGTTGTGAAGATATAAAGGAAACAATCGACTTGACGACATGTTAATTTGAGAGATTAACCCCAAACGAGGCTCTCGTATCTTACAAACTCCACCTTTGATATTAAGTTCATATCCCTTTTGTTTAAGCTGCCCAGCACTCAATAAATTTGTTTTCAATCCAGGGACATAAAACACCTCACCTATGGTATGAATTGAGTTGTTTTTGGTTGAGACTTGTACCTTCCCTTTACCCATGGCAGAGACCATTGAATTATCTCCAAATCTCACAGTGTCTTGAAAACTTTCATCCAACTCTGAGAATGCCGCTTTCTGCCCACACATGTGATTACTGCAGCCGGTATCGAGACACCATAAATGAGTAGAAACTTTCTCGTTGGAAGTATATGCCATCAAAAGTGAAACTTCCCCAACATGTATGTCCCGGCATGGCGTATGTATGTCCATAGGCCAAACCCCAGGGTGCACATGAAAGTGATCCAACATGTATGGATGCGCCTCATGAGTCGAATACATGTCAAGGTCATAGCTAGACATGAGACGGGCCGCACAATGAGGGGAACTATGGGGTGAACCTCGCCACATGTACAAGGATCGTACTAAGGCAACTGGAAAATGTTTAAATGCTGGCCCTAAGCTATGGGGAGCTTTGGGCGCCACACAGGTAAATTGTGTGCCGCTGATGCAGTGAAAAAATTAGCCCGTGACAGTGAGATACCTTTGGTAGGAACTATTTTACCCCCCAAATTGGAATGTGCATATTCAAATACATATTTTGGTGCACGCATACATATAAGGAATTAATATAAACTTTAAACCTCAATGTAATCAAGTTTCTGCTATTAAACAAAGAAAACTGTAGAGCACATCATGTTCACAACTCCAACAACCTAAACAAAGGTTATTTCCTTGTTTTGATCAACAACTATGTTTGAATTATTGTTTTCTGTGACGAAATCACAAGATAAGGATCACTGTAAATTTTGAACTTGTTAATATCAAGCTATAATGCATACTTTCTTGTTTAAGCAGGGCTAACAAATTTTGTTCGACTTGTTAACATGCTGAGCTTTCCCTCAACTTTAGTCTCGAGTGTATTGAAATACTCACATATTATATTGATAAGAGAGTAGAAACTTTTGAACTTCCAATATGAGTATTTTGATGAGGAACCAAAGCCAGATAATATATATTTCACAACGTTCCTAGCTTGTCTTGACCGGGGATATATTATTTTGTTGGGGCTTTGTGTTACCCTTCTCCTTTGTCATCAGAGTCACTTTTATGTCCTTATTTTGATCAACATCTATGTTGTTTCGTGGTGGTTTAGTTTCTACTATCGGCACTTGTGTTTATGCATATTGTGCAAATTAATCAAACACACAACATCCAACATATTCCAGAGTAAGAGAAAACTCGTAAATTGAAGGATATAATAGAGTCTCACACGTCTGAGCGGCATTTCAATTAAGAATTTGACTTGTATACACCAACAGTGTAAACAACTTTTACATCAAGTTTTGTTACAAGTTACTTTAACTTGATACACCGCGGAATCCACCAACATGTGTGCAAGCTGACATAGGCCCCATGGCAATAGTCTTGAGCAGACAATGCTTGGAGATTCGAAATATTAGCTTGGTTAAAAGAAAATCAATCTGAAAATTCCTCAACTAATGTGGGATGCTTAAAACCCTCTGCACGTCAAAGAATATGTAACTAAAGAAATTTTGTTGCAAGAAAGGATAAACATTCTTCTTTCAGTATCTATAAGAGTTCACCTTTGGTGTATACAATGGCGGACCCAGGATTTTCGTTCAGGGGGTTCGAAAAATAAAAGTATAAACGTGTATATATAAGCCAACAAAACAAAATTTCAAGAAAGTAGTAGTATTTAATTTTAGTGGTGGACCCTTGAATTTTTTTGGGTTTAAAACCACACTTTTAGCATGTTTTATAAAATAAAAAACTAAAAAAAACGTGAAAACGGAACTGAAACCTTAAAAAAAAAAAAAAAAAAACAGAAATTGGAAAAGAAAAAAATAAAACGCTAATGCAGGGATTCGATCCCTCAACATGAGACTTAATTTTCAGGGAAAATACCACTGGCCTATCTCTTTCTCCTTGTCATTGAGGGGGTTCAAACTATATATATCCAAAATAAATACAAAAAATTACCTTATATATACAGTGTAATTTTTTGCCCAGGGGGTTCGGGTGAACCCCCTGGAACCAACGTGGGTCCGCCCCTGGGTGTATATATAACTACTAGACTCTGGGAACGTGCGTTGCACGTGAATCACATGCTAATTAGTCCTAACATCTTAAAATTATATAACTAATGTGGTAATATGTTTGTGATGGCCAGAACTAAAATTGAAATGATGGAATATACATAACACAATGGATTGTTTGAACATCTAAATTTAGTTATGTACATCAATTAGTATACCAAACATTTAACTTCATTTTCTTGTTTCTTTTACATTTTAACAACATTGTCTACATGTGAATATGAGCAATGTCGGATCAAAGTGCCAATAATTCATGTGTAGAAAATCTTGCATTGTTATTTGATTCCTTCTATAGCCGCATAGATATTAAGAAGATTTATCAAATGAAAATAATATTATCTAACTAATATAGATATTTGATCAGTATATGTTTTTCTTTGAATGATCATTATCATTTTCATGATGTAAAGCTACAAAAGTAAAGTCATTTGTAATAGAGATATTTAAAATATATATCACTGTTGCACATACATGCACCCTTTGTCTGATTCAAAATTACAACCTCTTTCATTTGTAAATGTAAGAAAAAGAATATTGACATTGTTAAAAATTTAATTAATATATTAACAAAATATAACACTATAATCATAGATATAATAATTGGCACTCAAACAATCTTTATAAATAGGAATGACCAAAGTAAAGTATTCAAGAAATTTCTATGATTATATGTTATGTCATAAGATTTATTTTTTTCATCTACCAGACTAATTACAAGCATGTCATAAATATTTTCTTACGGATAGTTTAGTATAGGTTATAGACTACTGGCTGTGAATGAAATCGAAGACATCTATAAAGGTATTCTAAAAATTGAAATGTTCTTGTACTTATAATTTGTGGATTGAAAAAATAAGAATAAATTATGATCAATAAACCTCAAATGAAAGTGTAAATAACCAAACAATTTATCTTTGTCAAGACGTTGAATTAGTACCAATTTATACTCTTTCGGAAGTTATTTCTCCAAACTCAAAAGAGAATTTAAGAAAATTATAAAATTATTGAACCAAACGAAATAAGTATTAAGAGAACGATTTTTAATATCTGACCACGTACAAAATTACACTAATAACTTATCTTTTAAGTCTGGCAGGACGCTCTTATAATCAAAGGTTCCGATGTCATCATCCAGCTACTGATAAGAAAAGCATATCAAAGAAATTATAAGAGTTTTTCAAAATGTTCATCTATGTAAATTCACTTGATGAGATATGACATATAACATGATTAACCATTGTGTGTACCAAACTAAATAGTTTGATAATGTCATTTTTCTTTTCTTTGTACCTACAAAATTATAATATAACTTACTCGAGATGTGAAATCAGAAAGATGATAGGCTAGACTCTAGAATGATTAACATCTGACGATAAAGAGAACAGACACAATATATTAAAGTAAATGAGACTCTTTGTTTCCCTCATCTGTTATGCCTCTTCATTTCCATCATTTAAATACGTATTTATTATTATAGGGTAGGACTAACTGAAGGCTGAAAACTAAATAGTTGCACATTGTAATTAAGATACTACAAATTAAAAGATTTATATATAATATCAAAAAATAACTCCAAGAAATTGAACAGATTACAATAAATCCAATTTCTCATTAAATTAATTTACTCACCTATTAGAGCATTAAAATAAGAATTAAGGAGACATTAATCAACGCAGGTAAATAAATTAACAATTAATTAATTTATAAATCGGGCTAGGAGATAAACTTCAAAATTTAAAAGAAGGAGAACGTGCCTTAAGATAATTAAACTTAATTATTTACTAATAACCAATTAGATGTTTTTTAGAATTTTAATTTAGGATAGGGATAAAATAGTAATTCAACTTTTCCCTTTTAACTTTAGACTATGTTGTTAAATTATTAAATGTAATTAACTTTTCAACTTTTAAATTAAGAGTAATTAAGACTGTAAAATAATTAGCAATTTATTTACTAATATTTAATTACTTTGATTATGATTTAGTATAGGGGCAAAATGGTAATCTAACTTTTGCCTAACATTCTTCCCACTTTTAGTATGATATGATATGATGGTGTTGCTTATTGAATCAAGGGAAAAGGGCCTGATTACCCCTCAACTTTACCATTTGGAGTTGATATGCCCCTCGTTATAAAAGTGACTCAATACAAACGGCTCACATATACCCCTATCGTTACAAAATGAGCTCACATATACCCTTCATTTAACGGAAGTGAAAAAATTAGTTTTAAATTTATATTTTTGACTTTTAATTTTTTTAAAATCATTTAGGGGTATATATGATTCTTCTAGCAAAGTTCAACGTATATTTTAATCTTTTTCATACATAAATTATTTTTTGACTCTTTGATTATCATTATTTGTGTTTCTTATTCTTATTTTATTTTTTCTTTCTTTCCTTAGTGTAAAGAAAAAAATTTAAAACTATTTTTTGTGTGGCTATATTATAATTTAAAACTATTTTTTTTGTCTATGTTGTAATTTAATTTTTGTATTTGAAGAAAAATATTTGGTCATCTATAATAAGTTTTACAAGAATATTAGTGAAACATAAATAAATTTGACCATCAAAATAATAAATCTAAATTAGTCATTGAAACAAAAAAAGTCAAAAAAATAAATGTTTGAGGACGATTAAATATACCCATATGAGATTATATTTTTTGTAAAAAAAAATAAAAATAAAAATAATTAGACTAAAATTAATGTTTTTCATTTCCGTTAGAGGAATAGGATATGTGAGCCATTTGTATATAAGTAGGGTTATTTATGAACCACTTTCATAACGAGTGGTATATCAGCTCTAAATGACAAAGTTGAGGGGTATACCATACCCTTTTCCCTTGAATCAATTTGTCCTTGTAAGTGTTATTGTTTTTTATTTAATACTGCATTTGTTATGGTACAAAGTGAATAGGGCAATCTAACTGTACTTAATTTGCTGAACTCATTATTTTCTGTGACGAAATCACAAGATAAGTATCCCCGTAAATCTTGGACTTGTTAATACTCCCTCCGTCCACAATTGTTTGGTAGGTATACTAAAAAATAGATGTCCAAGATTAATTGTCAATTTAAACAATCAAGAAATAATTAGTCACTTTTTCCAATTTATGCCCTTAATGATAGTGTAGTTCAATTGAAAAGTTATGTGGACTTTTGGTATTCTTGGTATAGTAGGGTTATATTAGTCAAATTACACCTTGTATTAAATTTTCCTTGAGGGGTGTGCATGACCTTACCCTGACAAACAATTGTGGACGGAGGGAGTATCAAGCTATAATGCATACTTTCTTGTTTAAGCAGGGCTAACCATTTTTAAGTGCTATTACTCCTCTTAGTTAGGATAGTTTGAGAATTGAAAAAAAATTATTACAAAGAGGTTCCTCAGACTGTGTTTCACTAATTTCCGTTACTTCTAATTTATCATTTTCCTTTTCTTGCTAATAACTTTAGTTTGGCAAATCATACAGGATGAAAGGAAAGAAAGCCAAGGAGCAGAGAGAAGCAACAAAGGAGCTCGAGCAGAGCATTCACATGGTCAAAGCTCCTTCTGTGCTCGACAAAGACCCATCACTTACACTGCCTACTAAGATCAAGATGAGTGTTTTGTTGGGAACCAAAGGCCAGATAATATATCTTTCACAATGTTCCTAGTTTGTCTTGACCGTGGAGTTATTATTGTGTTGGGGCACTGTATTACCCACAAATTGAAGGAAGTGATAGAATCTCACATGTCTGAGTGGCATTTCAAATAAGAATTTAACTTGTATACACTGACAATGTAAACAACTCTTACATTATCAGTGTATTTTACTGGCAAGTACAAATTAATGCTTCATGATATAGTTACATTTTGCTACAAGACACTTTAACTTGATACACCGTGGAATCCACCAACGTGTGTGCAAGTGCAAGCTGACATAGGCACCATGGCAATAGTCTTGAGCAGACAATGCTTGGAGCTTTTAAATATTAGCCGTTAGCAATGAGTATTAATTAATCACTTGAAAATTAGAATGTGGCTTTCTAATTTATGAAGTGCTTCTTTCTTAGTTTAACCTTTATTTGTCCAGATTTTCAGAAAAAAAAAACTGAAATTGTTAAAGAATTTCAAATTAAAGAAGTAATTACTCCCTTTGTCCCTAATTACTTGTCCACTTTCTTAGTTTAACCAAACTTGGACAATTTCAAGGAATACTCATCACCTTCCTAGTTAGGTTTGGATTCATAGACATCACTAGGTTTGGCTTCGTATCACACCAAAATCACGGTTCACCCTTTCGAGACTCGGTAGCTTTAGATTCATCATTGTCATCACTAGCTTCAGATTGCATCGTCGTCATCACTAGTTTCAGATTGTTCCTGGAAGCAGAGAATAGTGATGCAGGTTTAATTGAAAATATTGTACAAGGAAGTTGACAAACATAAATAAGTAAGTGAATATTACTATTACTATAAAGTTAAGATGGAAAGAGTTAATTAGTTATACAGCTAGCGGCACAAGACAAACCTGATAATTGAACCTCTGTGGTATCTATTTATTGAGATCATCTACTTTCAGCTCATCATCACATTTGAGAATCGGTGTACTCACAGATATCCCTTGTTGGACAAACGTCTTCATTTCAGGGCAGTCATAAATCTTCACTTCCTTGAGAAATGGAAATTCAAGAGCATGCTCTGTCAGATAGAAATGCCCCAGCTTAGGCAGCTCTCTAAGATTCAACTTTTCCAGTGGGGAGGTAAGGTTCCTTCTCCTTTTGTGATCACTTCTTCCATTGATTCACAGGATTCTATCCATAACAGTTGGAGATTCAGAAGACCTTTGGCCACTGATGGAGACATCAAGTTTCTCAATTTTCCACAATTCCATATATACAATGTTTGAAGTTTGCTGAAGTATTCAGTTGAAAGTTGGTAAGAGCATAGAGCACTTATGTTGTTAGGCCCCCAGATCTGTAACTCTTCCAGGTTGGGACAAGAAACCTGCAAGCGTACTCAAGTATCAAACTTTGTTGTAGATACATTGGAACAAAACACTAGGTCATAAGTGGAGAAGCCATGCTTATAAACATTTATATATATATTTTTAAAAACACAAATATATATATATAAAAAAAATTGTATACGATTTCATTTCATATATTAAAAAAAGTTTTTGAAACATCTCAAACACATTACCATCTTATTTTCCATTTGGGCCGGGTCTAGAGGGGTAAAAAAGAGTGAGATAATTTATGAAAGCCACGTGACATTTTTGAAATTAAAAAACCACTATTATAAATATATTTTTAATTAAATAACTATAGATTTGTTAACGAAAAGGGTAAATATACCCCCATTTATTAGATGCAGGAGGTATATATTTACCACTTTATTAACGAGAGATGTATATGCTCTAAACCCCAAAGTTGAGTGGTATATTTACCCATTTTCCCTTTGATTCAATGAATAATTTGGGTTTCACTCATCTACTTCTAAAATTTATCATAGATGTCCCATTTTTTTTGCATATACAAAAGATATATGAAAAAGAGTCAAAAATGTAAATCAATAAAACAAAGTTGAAGGGTATTTTTGACACTTTTCCCAATAAAAAAAGTCACATGTGAGAATGTATGAATTTTTTAAATAACAAATAATTTTTTAGACAAAAAGAGTATATTTGATTCATTTATATAAGGAAAGATAAAAAAAAAATAGACTTTATGTAGGGCTATAAAAACTGGAAAAAAAAACAAGTTGGTTTCATATTTAGAAAAGTTTTTTTTTTTTTCATGATAAGAAGCAACCTTTTCATCAAAAAAAGGATTTGAGTCGGTGATGAAGTTGTTGGTTGTAGGCCACAACTTTTGGAACTTAGGTAAGTTAGCTGTAACATTCGGCAATTTGAAATATCTATGAAGAGGCTTAGAATTAGAATTAATCATTTTTTGGAAAAATTCAGAATCTGGAAATTTGGCTAAGTTCAGAATCTGGAAATTTGGCTAAATTCAGAATCTGGAAAATTTGGATAAGTGTGGGAAAAAAATGAGTTTCTGGCCAACTTTGAGCAGTCATAACTCCTAGCTCAGGATGATTTAGGAGTAGTCTCAGTTATGTTTGCGAAGCTCGTGGAATAAGCTTTCCAACGCCACCAAGTTTTCTCGATTCCGAGTTCGTATGAGTGAGTTATGCCCTTTGGAAGTTGGGCAGTTGGCAGGGAAATCCGTCCGGAAATTTTAAGGGCATTTTGGTCTTTTCACTAACCAATTCTTTTGGTTATATTGTTGTGTTAGACTGAGTTTTTTATCAGTTTGTCCCATTTTAAAAGAGTGAGAGTTAGGGCTTGGGAGATAAGAGAGAAAGAAGAGAAGAAGAAGAGGAAAAAGGGAAGATCAAGCAAGTTTTCGTCAAAGATCGTCGTGGTTTTCGTCGGGGGTGACCCCTATTAAGGTATGTGAGTTCATAGTGTTGGGTTGATTCTTTCCCCCACACGCCAAACTCGTTTAATTTCGAAAAAAGAAAGAAAGATTGATTATGTTTGTTAAAGTTGTTAGTTGTATTTAATGAAGTTGTTGGTTGTGATTGTGTTGAAGTTCTTGTGATTTGGGACATGTTTCTAGTTGGTTTTTGAGTTGAATCTCTTGTATGTTGAGGGATTTTATGATCCTTAGTGTCGGGGTTGCTCCTTTCCCCAGACTCCAAATTCGTTTTATTTTCAAGAAAAGATTGGTTGTGTTGTTGATTGTTGTGTTGAAGTTCCTTGTTGATTTGGGACATGATTTGGTTGTGATTTTGCTGCTGGAACCTTTGAGGTTGAGAGGGTTTAGAGTTGGAAAGAAACAAGGGGAAAAAGTCGGATTTTTTGGGGGAAAGGGCTGGGCTGTCGCGCCAGCCAGCGCACCCCAAAAAGGGACGCTGAACTTTCCCCTTGGGGCAGAACGCCTAGCAGGCCCCTCTGAAGTTTGAGGGCTGGCGCCCCGCACCTCTTAGAGTGCCAAGGACGCCAATCCTTCCCGTTACCTTCATTCCCCACTTTTTCATACATGTTCCTTGGTAAAGTACCTATGTTTTATAGTTGTTTCCAATACTTAAGGTACATCTTAACATCCCAAGTTCATCCATAACATGTGATCAAACACCTTGAATTCATAATCCGATTCAAAGAGAGTTAGTTTCCAAGTCGAGTGAAGTTAGAGCCAAGCCTAGAAGTTAAGTAAGTCAAAGCAAGTTTTTTTAAGTTGTTCAAAAGTCTTTAGTGAACGTTTTAACTTCATTTCAAGACTCAAGTTTCAAGTCAAGTAAAAGGGTATAGAGTTTCAAGTCAATTAAAAGGGTATAGAGTTTCAAGTCAAGTAAAAGGGTATAAAGTTTCAAGTCGAGTAAGAGTCTCAAGTTTCAAGTTAAGTCAAGAGTTTAAAGTTGAGTTCATTTCTCAAAAGCTATTAGGGAACTAAGTATTCCCAAAGAAGTTTGTAAATGTTTTTACATTTGAGTAAGAGGGGAACCATGTTTTCCAAAAGAGCCTTTG
>NW_006239309.1:262208-281723 GCF_000226075.1 Solanum tuberosum | reverse complement strand
TAGAGTCTTCATAAACAGTTAGTCAGTTAGTTTTGAGTCTCTCATATATGTTATATATGTAAATATTCTATTTTGAGATTCGAGTTGCCTTTGTGGCCAGATTTTATAAGTTAAGTTGTTTTGTAACTTTGCATTTGCATTGAGTTAATCTGTTGGGTTAGGTTTCCGCTGAGTTAAGAAAGTCAGGCCAAGGGTTCGCTTGGGGCCAGAAATGGTCTCCGGGTGCCGGTCCCGCCCAGGGTGTAGGCTCGGGGCATGACATTAGCAAAGCACATTTTCCGTAATTGAGGGAACTCAATCCGCTCGACAGTGTCACTGCAAAAGTGAGTGAGGCATTCCAGAGATTCAAGTTGCAACTTATATAAATTGGGGAACTTGATTACTTCATGTGTCCTCTTTAATAAATGTGTCACTAAATCACAACTAGAGAGTAGGAGACATTTCACGTTCTGAAATTCATTCAGTTGCAACTCAGTCAACACATTATTAGAGCCCTTTCCGTATGAATCTACAAATTCGCTCTCCTTCAACAGGTGGCAGATCCAATTACCCAATGGGGTGGTCTTCGTGACCACTAAAACAATATTCTTGTCGTAATCATCAATGAATGGACCCGAAGTGTAAGGTCCTTCATCCACTGTAAGAGTGTACCGTGCAAACTTGGAGGAAAGGTCCAAGTTACTGGGGATGTAGATCACATCTTCGGAACACTCACTTAATGTCAATGTAGTCAATCTCGATAAGGATTCCACTTCACTCAAGATGGAGTAACTACAATGTTTTACTCCCACCATATGTAGTTCCTCCAATCGAACTAGTCTTGATAACACCCCTGCTGAAATCCTTTTAAGTCTTTCATTCCGCAACTCTAACATAATTAGATTGGTCAGTTTTCCTATTTCCATTGGCACCTCCTCTAACTGACATCCTCTTATGTTGAGAATTTCTAAAGTGACAAGTTCCCCAATGATGGATATGTCACCCAACCTTATATTACTCAGACACAGCGTCCTCAGACTTGACAACCTCCGAATGGATGCTGGTAAACACAGAATGGAGTTGAGACTTATGACATTGAGGTTACTCATTGCATAAAAAAAATCATCCTGTAATTTCAATGGCTTTCCAAAACAGAGTTTTAACATTAGAAACTTCAGTTTTGGGCAAACGATTGGGCTAGGAAGCTCATCAAATTTATTTGCAACAATTGACATATGACTATATTGCTCGTAAGAGTCTTTTCTTGGGAACTCTTTTGAGTTCACATGGTGACTTACCTTAAAGTTATGCTCTCCCTCGGACGCAATACTTATAGCCACATCACGGACCACATCATGCATTTTCACATGACTTTTGTCTGAACCTTGGGATAACAAGAAACCATCTTTCAATATTTCTAACAGAAGATACACCCTATTTCTTGCATCTTCTAAATTTTCAATTCCCGAAAAGATGCGAAGCCCCATTCCATATTTAAGCAATTCTTCAATCAAAATATCACTATCTTCCTCTAACAATGAACAAAGCAAAAAGAAGTACCTGGCTTCATCACTTTCCAAGTGATCATAGCTTAGCCTCAAAGATTTATACACCTTTGTGTGCACTCCAGGGATATTTCTTGTTTCTACATCACGTAATTGTTTAAGGGCATCCTTCCAGAAAGGCTTGGTTTTACGTTTTAGTGCTCCTGTAACTATAATAATTGCAAGCGGCAATCTCTTGCATTCTTTGGAAACATCTTTTGCTATGTCAAGCAAAGAAAGATCGTCGACTGAATTACCGACTTTCTCCTTGAAAAGGATCCATGCTTCCTCTTCAGGTAAAGTTCCAACTTCCATGATCTTCTGAGCTTCCATTTCTTCACAAACGGGTCGGAGACGCGTCGTCAATATCACTTTGCACCGGTAGTTATGATTGCTACCGCTGGGAATTCCAAGTTTGTGTAGATCATGAAGAGCCTCCCAAACATCATCCAGGATGACAAGAGTGCGGCTGTTCTGATCCATTAACCTTGTACGCAGCTGATCTCCACGACTCGACATATCATTCCCTTCTAATGTCAGCCCGACACCTCTTTTGTCTGATTTTCTCAGCCCGACTCCTCTTTTGTCTGATTTTCTCAGCCAGTGTTGTCTTACCAACACCACCCAGACCACATATCCCAATCATAGTGACCCCGTCATCTTTTAAAGCTGCCATGACCTCATCTTCTTTCGATTTTCTGGAGTCAAACACCTCACCATTGTTACTAGGTATAGCCTCACTTTGAACTGGATGATCAAAAGAGATTACATCAGGCCTGTTGCTTTCATTTTGAAGTTCAATCAACTCTAGTGTAATTTTCTCAGCTCTCCTGCTCATCGAGTAACGTGACTTCAGGTTTGGACACCAACCATAAAAGCAACCCCTTTCAACCTCAGCTGAACCTTGACTTACAGCTTCCACATGTTCAATAGTGGTATCAACACTAGTTAACCAAGCCTCGCCATTGCGTGAAATGCGTTTTAAGTTTCTCCGGGCAACTTCCGCTCTTTCCTACACCTCACTTTTGATATTCTTCAGCTTCTCAGATCTTTATCCATACATCTGATGTTGCTCTTGTAGTAATATAAATACCCAATCCCTCGCGCAACTGGCTGCATCAAGCAACCTGTGACTTTTTCCACAAAAATAGATAAGAATTCCATAGCTAGTATAGTTTAGTAATAAGCCTTTTTTCAACTATCAAGTTTGAACTCTGCTACTGGGATGTAGAGGTGTGAAAATGGTGGAAATGGAGAATTTGGTATGTAAATGAAAGTTAAAAGAGAAGCAATGTAGAATTTGGTATGAAAATGAGATATGAGAGAGCGAAAATGAAGAATTTGGTATGAAAATGAAATATGAGAGCGGAAATGAAGAATTTGGTATGAAAATGAAATATGAGAGAGCGGAAATGGAGAATTTGGTATGAAAATCAAAGAGTAGCAATGTTGGAGAATTTGGTATTAAAATCAAAGAGTAGCAATGTTTGAGAATTTGGTATGAAAATCAAAGAGTAGCAATGTTGGAGAATTTGGTATTAAAATCAAAGAGTAGCAATGTTTAAGAATTTGGTATGAAAATCAAAGAGTAGCAATGTTGGAGAATTTGGTATTAAAATCAAAGAGTAGCAATGTTTGAGAATTTGGTATTAAAATCAATGAGTAGCAATGTGAGAGAATTTGGTATGAAAATGAAATATGAGAGAGCGAAAATGAAGAATTTGGTATGAAAATCAAGAGTTCAATGTTGGAGAATTCGGTATGAAAATGAATGCTTAAGAGAGGCAAGGGAGAGTTTGATTGTGTTATTCGAAGCAACAAATTCACAGAGATTTATAAGCTGACAAAATAGTATCTTTAAAGTGAGAGTATTGATTAGCTAACATATTAAAGTAGTGAACATCTGATTCCATATCTTCCTTCACTCAAACTCATGTTACGACATTCCCAAAATATATGCTTTCTTGCAATGGCAGACACTACAAAGAAGAAAAGAAGGAAATGTTATTGTTGCTTTTTGGAATTTTCCATTTGCTTGCCAAGTACTCAAAGATCAGATTCGTCCATACATTCTCTCCAATTTTTGGAAAAGTATTTCCTTTCCAGTTTCTTCCGATAGGTCTAAAGCTTTGGTGGACAGAGTTACCTCTGTTGGGGACGTAGAAAGCACCCAATGGAATAGTCTAGATGACTTCTTCCCTTCTCTTTCAGAATTAGATGAATGACTAGTTACTCAGCCAGTACAAGGTTTAATCGGAACATGGCAAAGGAATAGTCTAGATTTGTGCTTATACAGTTCATTAAGTTGCTTTCTGCGCATGAATAATAGTAACTCAACTCTGTTTCCCATGAATAATAGATATTTCAACACAAGAAGAGTTAAATTAAGCCTAACCATAAAAATAAGAAGGCAATAGAGCTTTCATTCCAAGATAAGACAACACATAGCAGTAACATTACCAAAATCACCACAACAGATAAACAAGCACAACAGCTGGAAACAAAAAAGGAAAAAGCAAAGAAACAAACACACATCAAGACATAACACACTGCCAAAAAACAAACACCTTCATACTTGCAACTGTACTAAACTTCCAGTCTTGAGGAGGAACTAATTTCGATTTACTCAGTTATCCTCACTTCATTTAACCGTGGAATTAAACTGGTCATTTTCTTTTTGGATTCGTTTGTGAGGGCACAAGAAACATGCAAAGTTTCATCACGCTCTAGATTATAGTACAACAGTCCATCTTTGATCACCACTTTCTCGGAACAAATTTTGCACTTGACCTCTGCATTCTCATGCTTAAAGGGGAATTCAAAGAAGAGCTTGTATGAGACATTGCTTGCCAGCGTCAAGGTTTTGGGAGCTCCAGCACACTGGCAACTCAAAATGAATTTGCATGGAGCGCAATAGTAGGCCCTGTTATGACTACTTTCTTTGTTAACCTGGCAGCACCGGCAATTGACATTCTCATTTTGATAATCCAAGTAGCAAGTTAACCGTAGAGGGTGTTGCGGATGAGACATATGTTGAATCATAGATGGAACCGAGAAGCAAGTTCTATCAATAAAGTAATTGCAATCACTACAAAAGTACCCTTTGAAGTATTTAGAACGGCACAAGTTGCATGCCAGGGACTTGTCCGAGTTATATTCCTTGAGAGTATGGCGGTGAGAGAAATGTGTAACGTTCCCAGATGGTTGACCTTCAAGTGTTGTGGGAGGGCGGTTTGTTGTTGCCAGAGTTTGCAGCCGGTTTTGTAGTCTATCCATGGAATGATTCTCCACTCCGTATTCTGATACAGCAGCACAATTGACGTGACAGAGGTAATCATGCTTATGGTTGTAAAATAGCCAGCATCCAGAAGTGGGAACAACTTCAGTACAAATTGAGCAGGAGAGAGTAGCAGTCTCACTGGTTATTGGGAAAGAAAGGAACAGATGAAGCGGATATTTCACTTTTTGGTCCAAGGTTATGGGTATAGAAGCGCATTCAACATGAAGATTGAAATTGCACGACTCGCAGCCATAGTATGACTGGAACAGAGAATGAACAGAATCATCATGTCCACAAGCAGCACAATGAAACTGTTCTCGGTTTGTGGCTTTAAAGGGCCGGAGAATAAGATTGTGGTCAGATCCAGGATGAAAATCATGCTGAATTTCCCTTGGAAAGTTACTACACACCTCATGAAGGTAATAATCACAATGTTTATTGCAGGCATAACCTCGACCAGAGATGACAATGTTACAAAAGCTGCATTGGATTCTTTCTCTCTGTCGAAAGTGCGATTGAAACAATGGATGACGATGGTTGAAATGATTTAAGGCACCCTCATTATCTGAGGTATCAGCAAAAGGAAATCGTAGTATCTGACTCATTTGCAGTGACTGCCCTCCTCTGCAGATATTGGGCTTAGTTTCCTTGTCAACTAAACCATTCATTTTCTGATCTGTTTCCAAAAATCTGCAATGGTGTTTTTTGTATGAATGAAAGATGCAAGGAAGAATTTGGTTGTTTTCTTCCCAGTAATATATTCACTGAGATTTATAAGCTGAGCATTTAGGCTTAAAGTAGTGAAGATAAAATAATTCCATATAGTATACTTGTTGAGATAATTTAAGAAGTTAGTGCTTCTGAACCTAAACAAGTTTGTTGTTTACCTAACTTGTAAATTTTATATTCTCAACTACTAGTCCACTACCTCTTTTTTTTTTATGACCACATTCATAACAACCAAAGCACCTGCTTTTTAAAAGATTTGAAAAAAATGTTCTTGAAAAAGCAATGCCCTTCTGGAAATTGAAATTTTTAAATCCTTAAACAGATTATTTTTGTTCATATTAGCTTTTCTCCTACAATGAAATATAGAGTAAAAGTTTGTGTGTTTTTTTTTTTGAGAAATAGGACTAGTTGATCTCAACTATTAATTCAGATTTGATGTTGCTCTATACCAATCTGTGACTTTGTCCGCAACTTTACATAAAAAATCCATAGCTATCTCTAGAGTTCAGTAGCTAGTAGCAATTAGGAGTAAATATCTCAAAAGGTCACTCAAATTTGTGAATTTATCTAACAAAGTCATTAAAGTTTGTTTTGTATCAATAAAATCACTGAAGTTAAGTTTTTTTTTCTTATATAATTACTGAGCCAAATTTTTTGTACAGTCAAAATGATACTGACAATTACTAGTAAACACACATTTTATCCAAATTTACTCTTATTCTATTTTCCTTGTTTTCCCAATTCTGTCTAATCTTTAGAGCTCAAAGTTTAAAAAAAAAAAAAAAAGTTTCTGAAAAGTCAATTAGGCGTATTAGACCCCAAATTAAAGTTCATACGTTTGGATATTGTAAAAGTTTTTAATTCGGAGAAATAAGAAGGCAAATCAAAAGTTATCGTTAGACTTCTAACAGTAAACTCAATTAATTATATGTTACTGCAAAAAATTATCAACAAATAAAAATAAAAAACTTTACTTTGGAAAGTATTTCTCACGTAAATAAGATATTTCAATTCTTAATAATATTTTTTTTTTTTATGTCATGTAAATATGGACCCATTAATTTATTTATTTGTGGGATCCATGTTTACATCGCATAAAAAAAATTGTTTTGCCAAGTCAATATTTTTTTAATAATAAAGTGATTTTATTGATATAAATGTTTAAGTTGAGTAATTTTATTGATACAAAATAAAGTTTAATGACTTTACTAAATAAATTCTTAAAGTTGAGTTACCTTTTGAAATATTAACTCTGGCAATTAGTATACAAGCACACCAGCTGGAAATCACACAGCAGATATACAAGCACACCGGCTGGAAATAAAAAAGTGAAAAAGTAAAGAAACAAACACACTGCCAAAAACAAACACCTTCATACTGCAACTTTACTAAACTTCCAGTCTTGTGGAGGAACTAATTTCAGTTTACTCAGATATCTTCACTTCGTTTAACGATGAACTGATAACCTGTCCATCTTGGTCACATCATTGTTGGATTCACTTTTCAGGGCACAAACAACGTGCAAAGCTTCATCACGCTTCAAACTATAGTATAACATTCCATCTTTGGTCACCACTTTCTTGGAACAAATGTTGCACTTGATCTCTGCATTCTCTTGCTTAAAGGGGAATTCAAAGAAGAGCTCGTAAGAGACATTGTCTGCCAGAGTCAAGGTCTTGGGAGCTCCAGCACACTGGTGATTTATAATTAATTTGCATGGAGCGCAATAGTAGGCCCTGCTACGACCATTTTGGAATCCACCTTGGCAGCCCAAGCAATTGACATTCTCATTTTGATAATCCAAGTAACAAGTTAACTTGAGAGGGTGTTGAGGATGAGACATATGTCGAATCATGAATGGAACCGAGAAGCAAATCTTTTCGATAAAGTAATTGCAATCACTGCAAAAGTACCCTGTCAAATAATCAATGTCGCACAAGCTGCATACCAGGGGCTTGGCCAAGTTATATTCCCTGAGAGCATGGCGGTGTGAGAAATGTGTAACGTCCCCACACGGTTGACCTGTAAGTGTACTAGTAGGATGATTTGTTTTCGCCAGAGTTTACAGCCGGTTTTGAAGTTTACCCATAGAATGATTCTCCATTCCATATTCTGATACAGCAGCACAATTGAAGTGACAGAGATAATCATGCTCATGGTTGTAAAATAGCCAGCATCCGGTACTGGGAACATCTTTAGCACAAATTGAACAAATGATAGTAGCAGCCTCACTGGTTATTGGGAATGAAACAAACAGATGAAGCAGATATTTCACATTACGAGATAAATCTATAGGTACAGAAGCACATTCAACATGAAGATTGAAATTGCACGACTCGCAGCCATAGTATGACTGGAATAGAGAATGAACAGAATCATCATCACCACACACAGCGCAATGAAACTTCTCATCGTTGTTGGCCAACTGAAACGGCCTAAGATTAAGAGTGTGGTCATAGCCGGGATGAAAATCATGGTGAATTTCTCTTGGGAAGTTACTACACACCTCATGAAGGTAATAACCACAATGCTTCTCACAAGCATAAGCCCAACCAGAGATACTGATATTGCAAAAGGTGCAATTGATTCCTTCACTCTCTCGAAGGTGCAATCGCAGCAATGGATGACGATGGCTGAAGTGATTTAAGACAACGTCACGAGGAGGAGGACTATCTTATACAACAGCAAAAGCAGCTCGTAGTAACTGACTCATTCGCAACGACTGCCCTCCTCTACAGGTGCCATTGGGATCAGTTCCCTTGTCAACTCCACTCATTCTCAATTTTTACTGAAACTTCCTTGTGGATACAAACTGTTTATGTACAAATATATAGATTTTTTGCAGCTACTCTCTCTGTTTCCTTTTGTTTTGGGAAGATAAATCCATAAATTGTTGATATGTTCCAAATAGTGATGTTTGTGATTACATTTACATTGATCAGGCGTGAGCTTTGATTCCTCCACCAATAAATTTAATGGCTAAGCCCAATCACATGCTTTGTAAACAAAACAAAATTTTTATTTTTTTTTCTTAATGCTAATTAATCATAGCACTTCCCAAGACAGAAGTATGCATATTTCTCCTCTTCTTATGCATATTTCTTCTCTTCTTCTTGTTATTGTCACTCAACGCATATTGTCAATTAGGGATGAGCGTTTGGTATTCGGTTCAATATTATACTATAAAAGTAGATATCAAATACCGAACTATGTCTGGTAAATCAAATTTTGGTACGTCGGTAATTACGTATTGAAGGAAAAGGTATGTTCATAATTTGTCCAATTTATAACATGTTAACTTTTAGAGTAATAACGTATGGAGGTTAGATTACTCTATCAAGCCCTAACATAATGAATTTGTTGGCATAGGTCAATCAAGACATCCATTCAGTTCGATAATTCAGTTTTCGATGATTTATGCCCACTCCTAGTATTAAGCAACAGCCTACAGGTTATCCCACCGCTATGCTCTAGAATCAATCACAAAATTATAATCCCTACATAACTTTGTTCACGAACCAAACAACCCCATAGTATATTCAACACAAGTATGCCAATAACAAACCCAGTGAAATCCTACAAAGTGAAGTTTGGGAAGGTTAGAGTGTACCCAGACCTAACCACTGCCTCTACCAGGTAGAGTGGTCGTTTCTGAAAGACCCTTGGTTCAAGCAAAACAAATCAGTAATAAAAAAGAAAAACGAGACAGCTATACAACACAATTATGCCAATTAGATAATTTAGATGAGTTCCTTTCTCCATTTAAAATCATACAGCAGACACAATCACACCAGCATGAAACAAAAATGACAGAAAAAAATAAGATAAATACCAACATATAACATACTGCAAAAAAAACAATCACCAGATAGAAAAGCTCCAATCTTGCTAGTTATTAAGGCGAACGGATGTCCTTTCTGTTTAATCAAATTATCCTCAATTCCTGTAAGCGTTGAATAGATAACATGTCCATCTTGTCATTATCAAATCCGGCTTCTTCATCAAGGGCACAAATAACGTGCAAAGCTTCATGACACTCACGATTATAGTAAAACAGTCCATCTTTAATCACCACTACATCGGAACAAATGTTGCAATCGATCTCTGCATTCCCGTGTTTGAAGGGGAATGAAAAGAAGAGCTCGTAAGAGACATTATCCTCCAAGGTCAAGCTCTTGGGAGCTGAAGCACAATAACGATTAATAATGAATTTACATTGGGTGCAATAGTACGCCCTGCCGTTGCCCAAGTGTTTGAAATCAGCATCACAGCCTGTGCATTTAAGATCCTCATGCATAAAATCTGTGTAGCGAGTAAATTTGAGAGGGTGTTGGGGATGAGACATGTGTTGAATCTTGGATGGAATGGAGAAGCAATTCTTGTCGATAAAGTAATTGCAATCACTGCAAATGTACCCAGAAAAAACAGTAAACTCACACAAGTTGAACCTCAAGGGCCAGGATGAGACGAACTCTCTGAGAGCATGGTAATGAGTGACATCTCCACACGATAGATCAGGCGGTGTAGGAGGGGAGTTAGTTAGAACCAGAGTTTGTAGTCGGGTTTGAAGTTCACTCATGGAATCATTATTTGTTGCATATTCAGTTACAGCAGCACATTCAAAGTGACAGAGGTAATCATGATCGTGGTTGTAAAATACCCAACATCCCGAAGTGGGAACTTCTTTAGCACAAATTGAGCAAAAGAGAGCAGCAGCCTCACTGGTTATTGGGAAGGAAAGGAACAGATGAAGTGGGTATTTCTTTTTATGGTTCAAAGTTATGGGTATAGAAGCACATTCAACATGAAGATTGAAATTGCACGAGTCACAGCAATAGTATGATTGGAACAGAGAAAGTTCAGAATCATCGAAGCCACAAGCCCTGCAATGAAACTGCTCATTGTTGTTGGACAACTGAAACGGCCTTAGAATAAGAGTGTGGTCATAGAAAATCATGGTGAATTTTTCTAGGGAAATTACAACACACCTCATGAAGGTAATAATCACAATGCTTCTCGCAGGCATAAGCCCAACCAGAGATGATGATATTGCAAAAGCTGCATTTGATTCCTTCACTCTCTCGAAGATGCAATCGAAGCAATGGATGACGATAGCTGAAGTGATTTAAGACAACGTCACACGGAGGAGGACGATCAGATACATTAGCCAAAAAGCTCGTAGTAACTGACTCATTCGCGATGACTGCCCTCCTCTACGGGCATTGGGCTTAGTTTTTTTGTCAACGAAATCATTCATTTTCTGCTATTCTCCTAAAGTATCAATTTCAGTGCACATTGTTGTTAGAGACATTAGTACACATATATATACACACACACTCCCTCTTTAATTTTGTTTTGGGAAGATTAACAGTCCTGATCCATGAATTCTTGACAAGTTCTAATATCATACCACTAAATGCATTGAACCTTGTACTTATCAGGAATGTGCTTTAGTTTCTCCACTAACAAATCCCAATGATTTGCTTTGATTAATGTATGATAATTGTTTTAATTAACATTTATGTCCTCCAACTTTTGGTGTGCATAACTAACACCTAAACACGTATGGAGTCGAACAAATAGACATGTGTGTCTTACTTGGCAATTCGCATCCTACACGACATCCTACGTGTATCATGCCACATATAACATGTATGTCTAATTGTTCAACTTTATTCAAGTTTCAATACCAACTTGTGCATACCCAAATTGGAGGGAATAGATGCAAGTCTAGACCAAGTTAAAATAAAACATATTCATGTATTATGACACTTTTCGTGACTAATCAAAGACTATAAGGGGTCATTTGGTTGGAAACAAGTTATCATAGGATTAATTATCCTGAGATAACTTATCCCACCATGTATATGGGATAACTGATCTCATCACTATGATATAAATAGTGGAATGAGTTATCCCAAACAAGACACCAAAATTTAATCTCAGAACTATTTTTTTATTCCAAAACTATTTATTCGTATCCCTCACACCAAACCAAGCGACCCTAATTATTGCTTATTAGTATGCGTCAGCCTTATGAGTATCAAATGACATAGATTATTAAATGCAATCAGTCCTGATATCACAACTATCAATATTTAGAACAAATCAATAATTTATGGATCAAAACTGTTTAATCTTCCCAAGATAGAGTTGTATCTGTATATATACACATTTCACACCTCCTCGTTTTCACTATATTTAACCTCTCACACCTTCTCGCTGCGCATCTGCACATCTGCCTTCCCTCAAATTATTCTAATATGCCTACACATCCATCTCAACATCACTTTCACCACATGAATATGAGCGTCTTTGACTGATTAAAACTCTGTCTCATACAACAAAGTCGATCTAACCACCACTCGATAGAACTTATCTTTAAATTTAAATGGTACATTTTTATCATACTAGACCCCGAAATGCAAGCCGCTATACATACTGATTTAACTTTAACAAACATTTAATTAATTTTTTTGTGAGATCTCTCTAGTCTCTATATAATAATCAATGTGAAGAAAAAGAAGACATAATTAAAAGGAAATCATTAAGTTCTACTTTCATAATTTTACACTAGTAATTTCTTTTGTTTATCTATACATCTATCTATATAAACTAAAGGGTTAAGGAAAATATAAAAATAACAAAAAAAAGAGTAATTTTAGAGAAAATTTATTAAGAACCTATAGAAATTATAATTAACATGGCTAGCTAGCTAATTAAAAGTTTTAAGTTATTCCTGTCGAGGCCGAGCCACCCAAAGAGAGCTGAGAGCTCTTAGCCTATGGAAATATTCAGCAATTGCCAAAAAACACCTTGCAGCTTGACGGCTCGTCAAGATTTGATGAAGTCGATGAATTGTTTGATGTCTCAAATTATCAGCCTGTAATTGAAAAATAGTCATTAACTCGTATTTTTTATAGATAGTTAAGTAAGAAGTAGTCAATTCATGTTAATTTGACTTTGGAGGGATTTTTATTATATTTATTTCATTAATGTTTTAAATCGCAATCAGTGTAAAAAAATATATACCAGGGTAGTTATTGACTTAATGTAAGATTTTTATTACAAATTTAGAATGTGAAAAGACAGCTACTATTAGCTGGTGGAATTATAGAATTTTGATATTATAGAACATGTACATATTATAACTACTTTATATTCATGAGCAAACTGCTGAATGACTTGAAAAGAGATACATGAGTCAGAAATTTTGTTTAATAGGTTTTAAATATTAGATAATTTCAATTTTCAAGTGTTAATATATCTGAATTCTTAATTTGATGTGTAGATATTTAATGAATTTTTAACGTAAATACTATTTGTAAAAGTAATTAGGTTCGATCGAGCTCTTATCTATTGTGTTCTAAATCAATAGGCTTATGAATATGACTTCATTCATACAAAATGTATGGGCCTAAAAGTTAACATTTTTTGGTCCCTACTCTATATATTTGGAAGTATTAGTTTTACAAATTTGTACTCTTGTGTTGTTTTGTACTGAAATTCATGCAAAAAATGACATTTTAATATACAAGACAAGAAAACTTATTTTGCACCTATACATAGATGAAACCATATAATATAATCTTTAGTACTTGAACCACAATATGTTATTGCTAAGTACTTCGATTAATAGTTTCTAGAAAAGGAATATGGTGATTGAACACAAGAAGAAAGAAATGAAGTAAGAGGCGGAGGGCAGGAAAAAGAATAAAAGAGTTTGAGCATTCCGCCTTTTGAAAAGTCAGTCGTGGAGGACGACTGGGTAGGACCGAGTTAGAAAGGCTTAAATTTTAGATAAATTTTGTACACAAATGATATATTTGCAAACAAGAAGAGTTCAAGGTTAATTATTTCTTGTAGGTAAATATTGGTCACACTGATTAAATGAAGTCTATATATGGAAAAATGAGCTGGTGAGAATAGGTCATACATGATGGAGTAGGTTTTCTAACTAAACCAAGAGTAGATATAGTACTTCTTCTATCTTGGCCCTACCAATCTATCAAAATCACTTAATTTTGACTCTATCTCAACTGCTAATGTGAAGAGATTTATTTTAGCATTAAAAAAATAATAGTAATAGTTTTACTTTTATGTATTTTTACGGTATTAACTCACTTAAAAAAATAACTACAACATGTAACCGTTCATTTGAAAAATAGAGATAAGATTGTAACCTGAAATAAGGCAGGTTACTCATTACAACATGTTAAAGTGTAAACACTAGTAGTGTGAAAATAGTTTTTATACTTTAGGGTATAAGTTATAATCCAATAAACAAATAAAATAAGTTATTTATATACAATATGTCAATCTAGAAGTTATTTTATACCATCAGGTCACCTAATTAAGAATATCTACGGATAGTCTCTTTGAAATATGAGATTTATAGTCACACAGTTATTATTATGACATGTTTTAATTCGTAAATTTCAAAAAAATATCTTTTCATTTTTAGATATTGTACAGATTTCATATGTTTTACTTCAGTTGAGGGTCTATCGGAAACAACCTCTCTATCTTCACAAGTTAGGATAAGATCTACGTAAAACACCATCCTTTCCGTTTTCCACTTATAGGATATTACATTGAGCATGTTATTGTTGCCGTCACATAAATTGGATTGAAGGGAGTATATAATTACTATATGAGTTTATAAATAATTGTGTCTATATAAGGGACTATATATGTGTGTACCTGTCTAACAAAGCCTTCAATAGTGGAGAGTTTGTTGATGGCAAGAGCCATTTGTCCCATATAATTAGCCATGTTTTGAGGGCAGTTAGCCAATAATGCATCAGAGACAATTGTGTCTGAAACTGATTGATTCAGATTTTCCAGCCCTTGTGAGAGAGCTTCCTCAGCTTCTTGTGTTGATTGTTGTAATCCACATATTCCCACAAATTGTTGTTCAGTTAATGGCTCTATCTGACTCAGGATTATCTATTAATCATGCATCATTAACAAAAATTAGCTCATCTCAATATACATAAAAACTCCCAAATATACACCTAATAATATATTCACCCATAATATAAGGATATGACACAGAAAGTAAAGAAATTAGAATCAATTTATGTGACGATGTTTGAGTATTTGCACGAAATTTATGAAGAAAAAAAAAGGTGTTTTAAATTTGTGGTCTAAAATAAATTATTTTGTTAAAGGTAAAATAGTACTCCCTCCGTCTCAGTTGTTGTGTTTTGCATTTCGAGCGTCAAATTATATGAACTTTGACTAATATATATATATATTATTTTTTATCAAATTCATATAAGAAAGTTGCAATTTGTAGTACTTATCGTATAGTTTTTGAATATCTAAAAGATTTAAATATAAAATATTGAGTTGATCTTATCTAATTTTGCTTCGAAAATTATAAAGTATTTCAAAGCTAAATTGTTTCTATTTCAATAATAGAAAGACATCATTTTTTAGAACAAAATTTAAAAATAAAATAAAAATTGGGACCTAATGAATAGTATTTATATCCTACGAAAATTAGGGTTTTGTATTAGGATTTTAAGCAACGTAAATGCATTATGTCAATTTTTTAATGTTACCTGTGCATATTTTAGCATGTTGTAACAAGTAATTGGCTTTGTTTTCCAAGTTACCAATTTCACATATCAAGAATATATACTTAACTGTAATTATATTTTAGGCGATCTGATAGTACATACACACGTACCTTGATGAGTTCGGATGGGCGGAAATCTCCCATCCAAATGAAACAACGCTCCGCCGGAGTTTTCCACATGCCGGAAATAAGATGAAAGACATCGGATTTTACAAGCATGCTCTTCAGATTCATCATTTCATCGTAATGTGTGACACAATTTTCAACGTAAATTCGAAGATCGTTCTCCGGAAAATGTTCAGTCACTGCATTTCGAAGCTCACACATGAGACGATGATGTTCCTCCAGCCACCTTGAGTACTCCATATCAAACACTGCAGCATCTACAAATATTCATGCAAAAATGAGACCGTGAAAATTCACTGTCTGTTTGGATATCATTTTGAAATGTGCGATCATTTAAATTAAAAGTTTTAAATGTTGATTGTAGAGAGAACACATTTTTACTTAATTATGCTCGCAACATAAAGTAACAAATATGAGCAATAAATTAATTGAGAGTGTGTTTTGTAAGACGTGGAAAGAATATATTTGGTCGGTGAGTAAAAAATATATTTTGAAAAAAATTAATCAATACTATTAAAGATTAATAATAATATGATCGAGAAGATTAGGGTGTCCTTGAAGATTTTTTTTGAATAATAAAGATCAATAAGAATGTCTAATTAAGTTTTTGTAGGGATATGTAATATGGGATTAATAAATTAATTAAATATTAGATAATTGTAGAAGCGGGTAGAGTAGAAGGTACGATTTCGACAATATCAATAACTTTGGTCAATCGTATATTTATCTTTAGAAGTCTTTATTTCAAAAACATTAAAATTCAAAATTCGTAAACTTTAAATTATAAATTCGCCTAATGATTGAAATTGTACCTGAGGTCATGTTTCCAATGTTATTAGGAAGTCCTTGGTCTCCTCCTAAAAGAGCATTACCCGCAAAATGAAAACCCTACAAAAAAAAATATATATTTTTTTGGTGAATATATAAGAAAATTAAAACCAAATAATTCTATGAATAAAATAAGAGAATTTTTATTACTTGAGATCTAGCCCTTTGTAATTCTTGCTCTAGCTGGGCAAGCCTTATCCTACTTGACTCTAGTTGTTGAATATAAGCCTGCAATAGAAAAATAATTAGATGAACAACAACATATCCAATATAATCTCACGCGAGGAGTCTAGAGAAGATAAAAGGTACGCAGACATTTATCCTTATCATCTTATGTAAGATATATAAAGGAGTTGTTTCCTATGGATCTCCAGTTCTAACTAGATTAACAAATTTCTATAAATAGTAAATTATGATGCTCTTATTTTAACTTTCAAACCAATGATAATAATTAATTAAAGAATTAATAGTATATAATTAAGTACCTTTTTCCTAATTCTGCTTTTCCTAGCTGCCTCTCTATTCTGAGCAAGTCTCCTCAATGTCTGCAAGGAAAAACAATTAACTAAAAAAAATGCATAAAAAGTTATATTAATTTCCTCAAATAAGAAAATCATCTGTTCGAGCCATGAAGGCGTGCAATCACTAATGCTTGCAGTAGGACAGATGGACTACGTCACACTCTTCGACGTGCGACACTTCCCCAAATTTTGTGTAAACACAAAATATTTTATACATCGATAACCGAACTGAAGAATCAAGAATCTTTACCTTATGATCTGTTGTTTTAGGTGCATTTTGCTCTGAACCTGAATTTTGACCTTTCCTATTCCACTCTCGCTGCCACCAACCAATGAATAAAATTATAGGCGAAATTAAATTAAAATAATCGCGCAAAATTGAAGAACAAGAAACCTTCCGAGTACCCAAAAAAAGAAATATTCTCGAGTACTAATTTATTTTGTTTCAATTTATGTGACACTATATCTTTATTTTAAAAAAATAAAACTGATCCTGAGTGTCTTAAATATTTTATGATCTTTTCAATTAACCGCTTATTATAATACTTTTTATATGGTTTTTAAGCATGAAAATTCAATTTCAAAAAAATTATACCATATTCTCGTCGAAATTAAGTAATTTGACCATCGTACTCCAAATCCCGCTACGAAAATTGGAATGGAGTGGGTAGGATATATTTTACTGATGAATATACAAATCATTACAAATTAGTTAAAAATAAACAAATACCTTAGGAATTTTAGGCTCAGGTCCAGAAGTAGTAGAAAGTACATTATTTTTGGACTTTGATAACTCCATTATGGACGGCTCAGATGATTTCTCAGAACCACTAGAAACAAATCCAGCATTTCCCTACCAAAAACAGAAATTAATTAATTAATAACAAGTCATTAAAACTTCATTAATTAGAAAAAAAGTAGTTAAGGACAAGAAAATGAAACATTATTATTAGTATTATATATATTTCCTTTGTACACACATCAAATTACTCTTTGAGCCTTTCCTCTGACTCTGTTAAGACGAGATATTTTGTGTATCGAACTGATTTTTTTTTTACCTTTGTAGATGATGGCTCAACATGCATGGGTTGTGATGGAAAAATGTTGAGAGTTGGTGGTCTCATCATCTCTGAATTATTTTCTGCAAAATTATAACCAAAAAAAATTAAAAAGTTGTCAACAAATAGACAAAAAGCTAGAGAGATTTACTTTTTTTTTCTGAAGAGAAACTTATTCTGTCAAATTTATGTGATAAAAGTTTGAATTTCGAGAGCTTACTGTAAAAATAATAAAGAAGAATTTTGTTGATTCTCGAAATCTAGAGGAAACAGAAGATATATGTGTTAAAGTTCCAATTTCTAGAACTAACCGTAAATGTTAGAAAGAAGAATTTGTTTGACTCTCGAAATCTAAAGAAAACAAAAAAAAATCAATTTTTCTGAAAAAACTAAAAGCAGTTTATTTTCCTTTCTGATTTCAAGGGAAATTAAATTCTCAAATGATTATGTGAAGGATCTGGTCAAAAAGAACAACAATCTCAAAAGGAGAATATTCTCTTTAGAACAAACTTTCAAATTTATAGAATCAAAAGTATATCGAAATAAAATTTTCACTAAGAGATTCAAAATATAAAAAAGTAAACAGACGTACGTATTTGATCATGATTTGAAGAAGGATCTTGAGCATCAAGGTACAGGAAAAGTGCTTGATCATCTAGTTCACCTAAATCATAACCTCCAGCACTGCTACTCTCTTTATTTCTGCACAAAAATATTAATAATTGAATTTTTTTATAAAAAAAAAAACTATTTTTCACGAATTTGGATTTAGAAAACAAAAAATAAATTACATGAAATTTTCAGGTATGACAGAAGATGACTGATGTAACATTCCAAAAGAAATCTGATCAGCGTTATTTCGCTGATCAGAATTATTTTGGAATAATAGTTGCTGGTGTTGATGCTGATGTTGAGTTTGTTGTTGTTGATGGAACTGATGATGATCATGATTTCCAAAAGATATTTGATTTTCATGACTTTGAAGACCCATTATTTTTTTGACAATTGATGATAGTAGCAAACTCTTTATATTTACTCTTTTCTCGTGGTATATATAGAGAGGCACGCAAGATGCTTTATGCACCGTGTTTGCTTTTTATAGAGAGAATAAAGGTAAGACAGCTAGCACCAGTCGGTGTACGGTACTAAAGATAGAGAGATATAAAATGTTTTTTTCCTCCTTTTTTTGGTGGAGAGAGGATAAGAAAACGCAAATTGAATGCTAACGAAGCAAAAAGACAAATCTATTTTTAAGCAGAAGGAGAAGGAGGAGGAGGAGGAGGAGGAGAAGAAGACGACGATGATTTTATTTAAATTTTAAAAGAAAATTTTATTTTGAAGGATATCTAGAGTGATCTCTAATATGGAAACGAACGTTTTTGAGCTTCCTTGTTCAACCATCTTAGTTGTGAAATGACATATGTGACCTCTTCTTCTTTGGTGTTATTACCTTTGACATTTTCATGCAGCTACCAACTCGTACTAGCCACCTCTTTTACGGTTTAACTTTAAACTTTTATTTTATCTTATATGTTAGGTAACGTTAATATCATGTCCATAACGAGATTGAGGTGATGATGAGTCGCGAATGGCTTGAGTCTGAGTCATGATCAAAAATGATTTAATTGCTTGATCATGAGCTTGATAAATTACTAGAGATAAAGTTGTGGAGCATCGGTGTCTTTGCTATCAGCTATAACTTTGATATAATAGTAAGTGTTTGGCTATAATGCTAATTGCTTAATGAGCTTGGCTAAAAAATAAAGTTGTTGCGCTTGCTATCAAATACTCGTTTGGCATGATAGTAAGCATTTGAACCAAATTACAAATGATGGTGGTGGTGGAGGGGGGGGGGGGGGTATTT
>NW_006239309.1:187791-262014 GCF_000226075.1 Solanum tuberosum | reverse complement strand
GGGGGGGGAGGGGGGGGGGGGATATATTAGGTAACGATAATGTCTACATATATATTGTGAGGCCTAGCCGCCTAGGTGATGAGGGCTGGAGGCAGACTCAGGATCATTCATGGTCGAACATGACATTTGTTTGATTGAGTTAGTTAAAAAAAAAAAAAAAAGTTGTAATGTCCTTATTATTAGCTATACCTTTTGTCATTATAGTAAATTCTAGATCCTAACATCTTTATTATAAATTTTTATAGCCAAACGTACAAATATTCTCATAATATCGAATTATGTAGTTCTATACTAGTGTTCCATCTATGCAAAAATTATGGCTCTCTAATATGATTCAACAAAGCTAAAGGTAATTGAAATGATAATTTTTTTAAAAAAATAATCGATAATTCAACTAAAATATGAGAATTACACTATTCTTGAATGTAGGCACATATAAATGTACTCCTTTAATTTCATCGCGCTTACTCTTTTATATTTTGACACTCTATATTCATCCCGCCACAATTTAAAATATTTCAAAATTTCCAAAATATGTAATTCTTTTATTTCTTAAACTCTGTTAAGTTTGAAAAGTTAATACAACTAATGAATAATTATATTAATTGAATCACATTCTGGAGTTAGCACTTGTACATGTGATGATCGTTAGATAGTCACAATATAGGTGAAATTACTTTGACTTAGATTGTGGGAATAACAATATATTAATTGGTCACTATTAACTAAAACACAATGAGAGGGACATAGATTGGCATGCTTCCCCACATTTTTTAAAGAAAAATATTTACAGTAAAAAAATATAAAAATATAAAAATATTTTGATTAGCAACTTGAACATAGTAGATGTTTATATTCACACATTTAATTTTTAAAAAATAGAGATGAACTTAACTCGCAATACTTGATACATACAAATAGAAAGAAATGTGTCATTAGAATATTTATTCTTATAATTAAGTCCACCCTAATTTTTTATTTGAAACATCATTGTCAATAAGGTTTGAGAGTATATATGCACACAAAAGAATATATATATTTCTCATTGTTTTATAAGAGAGTATTAATTAATCAAATTAATACTTATTTTTCAGTCACTTTCAACTAATTGGCTATGTCAAACCCTTCCAACCATAAAATGGTCAACCATTGCTTCCCAAAAAACAATGAGAATAAAATATTTCTATCTTGTCTTTAATTTGTTAATATTCAGTGTAATCTCACAAGTGGGCTATGAAAAGGGTGATGTGTACGCAACATTATTGTTACCTTGTGCAAATAGAGAGGTTGTTTCTGATAGTAATTCGGCTCAAGTACAACATCAATGAATCAAGTATGAAAAGAAGATACATCAATGAATCAATCATGCTGAACATAATAGAGAAAACAATAGCAATCACACATAATACGATAATCAAATCAAATAAAACTACTAGTGATAATTAAATTGAAGAACAAAAGATAGTACGTGATCAATTGTAACACTCGACTACCTACCTTGATTTTCTATCTTCATATCCTCATATCTAGGGTTATATCTTCGATAAACGACAAGTGTGTCATATATATGATATATCCTATCTAATTACCTCTACTCAATATTTCTTCGATCTACATGTACCACTCCTCATACCCCGTAGTCAACCTCATTGGATACTAAATAGTACGTGCTATCTAAATAGAAGGTTCTCTCTGCTAATTCATTTATATAAGTTTTTTTTTTCTTGAATTAATTCACGCATGTTGCTCTTTGAAGTTTAGGTCACCAAATCTTGCTTTCATTCCCTTTAATTTAACAATAATACTATTTTATAATATTGAATATACTATCCAAGAGACGTACAAAATAGAACTAAAAGATATTAATATAATTATTCAATCTTCTCACACATATAAATGCTAAAAAGAACAGTACAAGTCATGACCAATTAATTAAAATAATTGAATAATTAGTAGACTTTTTTTTTTGTTTCTTCGATTCCTATTTCAATTGAGAAAATGAATTTTAAGAAGCTTATGAATCATGTGCTATCAATTTTCTGAATTACAAGTATTTTCCATTCAAAATAAATAAATTTTTGAGGCGTGAATCATGATACACCCGTTAAGAAAGTTAGTTAACGATATTAATTAAAAATTAATTTTTGAGTGTTATCTTTTTCTTTTTTTTTTCAAACTCTTCATAAAGCTAACAATAGTTTTAAAAATTCATTCAAGAGAGAAGGGTAATTTTGAAGGGAAAAAAATTAAATACATCTTTGAGCTTTAAAAAATGTCAAATTCATTTATTTTAAACAAAGGAAGATTAAATTGTAACATTAATTACAATACAGTGAATTATACAAACATAGCATATCACCTGTGTCAGTTTGAAACCTAACAAAGTTGTATAAAATATTGGAAGGTATAGAAATTAAAAAAAAATATATCTTATTTCTGAAGACAACAGATACAACCGTTGACCAAATATTAATTTAAGAAATTACAAGAGGTTTAAACTATAGTAACAATTTTAAATTAGGTGGCACATATGCGTACGTAGCTCTTTTTAGACAAGAGGGTATATATATCGCATTTAAATACGATAAATTTAATTTATGAAAATATAATTCATTCAAATTTAAATGGATTATATTAATTCACCATTATTAGCTTAATTCATTTCAATTTATCAAAAAAATGAATATACTAACCCGCATCCAAATAATTACTTCACTACAAGAAATATGATTTTTTTGTGACATTGATCCGTTTTCTTCAAATTCACTTTTTATTGCTATTTTCAAAATATAATCAAGTATAATGGACATATTATATTTTTTTCATTAGAATTATTCGTTTGTCCCACACTTAATATATGCTTGAAAAAGTAGCAGTAATTAAGTTAATTGATTATTTAACTTTTTACTGAGGGAACGACTATCATTTTTATAATCCCCTTCCTTATGTATAATAAAATAAATAAAATTGACACTTGAAATGTATAATAACATAATTAGATACAATGTATCTCTGATCAATTATTTGATTCAAAATATTTTCTTCTCATTAGTATGCACTAATCTTTCTATCACAAGCTACCATTTATTTAATTTATTTATTTTTCTTTGTCAATCCATCATTGAGCCTCTTGTCAACCAATTAAAAAAAGTATATTATATTTTCTTTTTCTTAGACTTTTTGAGTCTTTCTTGTTAATGAATGTCAATAGAAAAAGAGCTAGCATCCTCATAGGAGTTATAAATATGACAGTCAGAAGGTTAGGAACTTTCTGGGAGATGTTGGATTTTTTATTTGGTTTGGGCCTATGTTCGATATTCATATTATTAGAATTTCATATTATTGATGGCAATATTGACTTTTTATATGGTCTTAAACTGTTCTTTTCTTATAAGTTACTTGAAATTAAATTAAGTCTAAGAATTATTTTTTTAATTATGATATCCGAGTCATATTCGTTCAAATTCATTAATTGTTTTTTATGTTGAACCTCATCTTATATTTGTTCGATGTCTGATCTTGGGAGGAGAGGGGTAGTTAGAGTCCCACAATTTTGTGGGACGAAAACATGAACTATTTATATAATCCTAAATAATTTTCCCCTCCCAAACTTATTTTGATGTTAAGTTAGGCCGAACATCTAAAAAAAATTATTTGATTGTAAATTATTTACGAAAAATAGAAAGACTTCATTCAATAATTCCACTATGTTTCTTTTCTTTCTCTTTCCTTTTTTTATATTGTTCAGAATATTGTATATTCTTAAGATAAATACTTGCACGCAGAGATTTTTGTCTCAAATTAATTATGTAAACTTATTATAACTAAGTGATGTAGTGTGGTGAGAATATATATTAACGAATCATGATTAAATGATGAAAATTTATGTAAAATACATATTATGTTTAATTTATTTATATAAAATATTAAATGCAAATAATTTTTTACCCTATATTTAATTAGTTCTATGATAAATCATTTAGAGTTGTTATAATAAGAAGAAAGAATTCATGAGCATTAAGTGGGAAAGAAGATGAGAAAAAAATTCACAAATGGGATATGAAAAAAATAAAGATACGAAAAATTATTTATGATAGATTTACGACTCGAGAAAATTAAATAACAAATTCCATTAATAGAAAATTTCCAAGTTCCCATGTTAAGGTCTATCCATTATTTTGTTCATAAAAAGGCAAAAATCTGTTATGCTAAACGACTTGAGACTTTAAAGAAGGGGGTTGGGAACTTGCTTGAAGGCATGGAGAACTAACATATATTTAAAAAAACTTCAAAGATAAACTTAATAAATAAAGTCAAATAAATAATTAAACCAAACCATATAATATTTGTTGCTTTCACCTCATATTATAAGATTTTACAATATCTTATTAATTAAAAAAGACATTTGGACTATAAGAGTATTAATCTTAATTACCATTTGTATTTCTTTTGAATATTTCACCTAATTAACATTTCACTAGCTTAATTAAGACAGTAAGGGTGAATTCAGAAGATTTTTTTTTTCAAAAAACAGTAATACACGCTTCTTTTACCTAATAAAATATCAATATATTGAACAAATTCAGTTTGTCGATCGAAATGACAAATACGATCAAACATCTTTATAATAATATCGTTAATTGTCTAAATATTTTTTACCGTTTATTATAGAAAAATAATGTTATAAAGAGCCTATAATATAACATAGCATGAAAAATCAATTTAAAAATATTTAATCATTATAGTTCATTGTTATAATAAAAAAAAAGTCCGGTAGTAGTTGGGACATAAAATAAATCCTTAAGTTTAAGGGAGAGAAGAGAAAAGTTTTAAGTCATATATGTAGGTGTGTTTGTAATGAATTTTTCTAGTTTTCCCATTATCGGTTAGTTCTTACGTATCGAATACAAGAAAATAAGAATATCACTTGTTTTCAAGAAAAATATTTTCCAATATGGACCAAGTAAATCCTTTATGTATTTGGGGCCGGTCTCATATCGGGAATGGAGCTAGTAGACCATATGCAGATTCAATCGAACTCAGTAGATTACTTAAACAATATATTTATGTTATTAAATTCATTAAATATGTACGTATATCAAATTTAGAACTCGATTATTATCACTTATAAAATTCAGAACCTATAAAATTGAAATCTTATCTTCGCGTCTGCCTTAGATGGACCAAGTAACCAACATAGACCTTATTAGTATTTCTAACAAACTATTTCCTACTCTCTCTCCAAACAACAACATTAATCTAGTCCAAATCTACAATGGGGTCAATGAATGTGCCCTCTTTTTCTGCTTTCTAAAAATAGAAAATTGTTGATAACTTTTTAAAGTAGGTTTTATTTCTGTCTGAAATTGTTTCTATTTGCCTTGACTTAGTATTCTCACTTACTGTCTTCCAAATTTACATTCAAGTCATGTGCAATTTTTCCTTCTGATTATTCAAAGGAAATTTCTTTTGTTTGTTGGGGCACAAAAATGGAATATCAAGAACGCGGAGACGAATTCAAAATTTTGAAGTTATGAATTTTAGATTTTAGCAAACGTGATTTATGAGATTTGAAATAAATTATTTATACATATTTAATAAATTTATTCATATAAATATAAAATTTTGATCAAAATTATTGAATTCTATCGAATTAATAGCTAGAACTCTAGCCCCGTCCATGCAAGAGGCATAACTCTTGAAAAGAATAGAGGTGACCCCTATTTAAAACAAATGAGGCAAAGGCTAAGATTAATGTTGTAATTATATCTTCAGTCAAATCTTTTTATAAAGGAATCATTTATTCGAATATTTGATGATTAGAGAATCTATAATATAACATAACACATAAAAATAATGTTTGTTTTTTAAAAAAAAATTCTCATCCGGTGTTTGATATACATTTTATGGTTTGACTAGTTCAAATTTATGTTGAAAAGTCTTACTTTAGAAGGTAAAGCGTTTTCTATTAAAAGTGACTTCATATGTAATGCTTGAACCTGAACCGCTAATTAAGAATGAAAAGTATTTACTATACCACCAAAAGTTGCGGTGATGAATTCTCTACAATAATTTGAGCAAATCATACTCTATCTTCTTAACAATGTTTAATTTTTAAGAGACATTTATTAACGCCTTTATTAAATGTGAGTAGTATAGTTGTAATATTCCTAACATAACACTTATTTTGAGACGGACTAAGTAATTAAAGTGTCTACTTTAAAACTGCAGGTTGATGAGTCGTGGTGGCTGTGTTAGGACAATTTGGAACAAACAAACACTGTCTAAATATGGCTTCAAGACAAATGATGAATTGTTCTTGATTTTTGCTGCTAAGTCCTTGTTACGTTTCACATTGAACCTTCTGCTCCAATTATTTAATATCTTCTTCTTCTTTTTTCCTTTTTGTTTGTGTCACAACTCACAACAATCATGTGATTCCATCATAAATTTTTTTGGTTTTGATACAACATCGTAGCTAGGTCGGGGTGTTCACAGTTTGATTTGAATCGATTTTTTATTAAAATCAAAACCAAACTAATTTAATCGATTCATTGATTTTGATTTGTTTGTTTGATTTTTAATCGTATATAAATATACTCTTTCCTTTTTATACTGTTGTTATTTATTGTTGATATTAAACAAAATAAAGCGGAGAAAAAAATTAGGATTAATTACAGAAATCCCACCTTTTAGTTTACTTATTACCATTATCCCCTATAAGTTTTACAAATCTCCAAAATCCCTCATTTTCACGCATCAGATTAGTGTATCTCGCGCATCAGATTAGTGTATCATGTATAAAATGTAATGTATCTTACTTAACGATTAATGTATCTCGCGCATCAAAGTAATGTATCAGTGCTTATATTATTGTATCCGTTTGAGGGATTTCTGTAATTATAAACTTTTAAGGGATAAATTGTAATTTTGCCTTAAAAGTATGTGATTTCTGTAATTTGCCCAAAAAATTATTAGGTAAATGTAATGTCATGTTAAAATATACTTAGATCAAGTCAAATATATTTAACTATGCAATGTGTTAATTAGAATTAGAGGCTTCCAATATGAATGCATCGAGGATATGATAACTTTGTATAAGCTAAAGATTCTTAATTTGATATTAGGTTTAGATCAATTTGATATTTAATCCATTTGATTTAATATTCACTATGAAAATCGATATTTAACCAAATCATGAACACCCTAATTCTAACGATTCGTTAAGATTTTGACCAACAAATCCTAACGATCATCATAATTTGCTATTAAAGCAAGTGTTGCTCCATTAAAAAGTTGTGTTTGAATCTAAATGAGGCTAAAATTTAAATGGTGACACCACAGATCCTATTTGTGCAAATTATCCGAATATATCAGATAGAAGGCCCAATCAATTTTAACTCGAGCACAGAAAGAAAATCTGCAAGTAATTAGGGCCAATAAGCCCACTTATTAGTGTCTATTGGCCCAAAGCAAAAGAAGCCCATTGTTACTTTACACAGCTTTATTAAAGTGAAAACAAACAGAAAATAGAAAAAAAGAGTAAAAAAAAAAAGTCGGTCATTTACTTCTTTTTTTGGAAATATTTTGTTTTGTGGTCCCTTGTATATTTTTCTACCTCTTCTGACATAATCTTTTGCTTTTTCATAAAGTATTCTTTGTTGGACTAAATCAGCTCAAACATATATTGTCCGCTAGCTTAATATCATGTAAATTTATCTTAAGGTGGATTAAATTTGTACAATTTTATTTTAAAAGATCTCACATTACTAGAAGTAACATTACACCTTATACGTAACTCTTTTTTTTTCATTATAGCTATTAATATGAAACTTTATTAGATGTAATAATGATCATAGGTTCGAGCGTGTGATGTGTGAATTAGATTCATGTCCATCAAAAAATGATAGAGGGATGGGGCCATTATCAACCAAAAAAATGGTAGAGGGATGGAGCCATTATCAACCGAATTTCTTATCGCGCCCACAAGCCTCATGATTTTTGGTTTATCCAAGAAAACCCAAGTTTTGTATATCAATATACAACTACATTATGTCAACAAAAAAAAACACCCAAATTGAATAGGGAATACTTTTGAATTGAGCATTGGGGCTTGTTCAAAATAAAATAACTTGCAAGCTACATGATTACATACATAGATTTGCAACAGCAGCCAAATTTTTTGAAAAACATAGAACAAATAGAAAGCAAACTCACTAGACCTAACAGTTTCACCAGGATCTTATGCAAAATACTAGGAGAGCCCCACAATTTCTACATCATTTTCGACGATTCAATGGAAAAAACATAAGGTAGGATAGAGATGATAGTTGTTGAAGGCATGGCTCATAGCATGCAGTCTGTTCTAGCAGGCAACCTTCTGAAGAAGTTAAGCGGCACAGATGGAAGCTTGTAGCGGAACCTTGGATGTCTTAATACATAAAATCCTGTCAAGAGACCTACGGCTTGGAATGGAGTGACATAGAGAACAACAGCAGCAGCCAAGCAGAAAATCACGAACAATGCTGTTGCTCTAGGGTCCCTCCAGCTCAGCAAAGACTGCAGCCTCTCTCCTTGAGTAGCCAAGTCGCCAACCACGGTCTGAATCCTCCCTGCAATACTTCTTATGCGGTCATACCTCATCCTGATAATATCAGGAGAACGTGAAGTAGGGAAAGTATCAAATTCCTCATCCAGCTCATCGGGATGAGCAGTATCAGCACAAGAAAGTCGAGTATCCATGTGAGGAGGATGTCTTGGCCTCCATCTATAGTACCAAATTCCGATCAAGAAGAGGTAGAGGAAAATGGTAGGTAGAATAAGCTCTGGATAAAGAACCAGTATCAAGAACAGGATATGGATCAGAACAGTCGTAATGGGATTTTTCCAATTGCATATTTGATCAAACCATTTTCCGACAGATATTACCACACCTAAAACACCCATAATCCTGAAAAAGTTTGCCTTGCTTCTCCTCATGCTCCACATATGAGAAGTAACATCCAACATATACTCTACTATCTCTTTCCTCAAAGGTGGCTCAGCACGACTCAGCCTCAAGGAGACAATCTGAGTGGCTTGGTGCCTCAAGTTGTCCAGCTGAGTAACAGTTAACGGATGAAGATAGTGCATTTTAGGTAACAATGGCTGTGAGTACATATGCATCATATTCACCAATGACGAGCAAGTAAATCTCACAGCCAAATGAATTTCACCCATCTTCTTCACCCCAGTAGGATGCAAGACCAGCAGTGGGTATGAATGTGTGTAAACACGATCAGTTTCAAGAGTCGAAAGACGGATCCTGACCTTTCCAATCCTTGAGTCCCTTGCCCCTCCAGATTTATCTCCTCCTTGCAGATGGCAATTATCAAATACACCAATAGTTATAACAGTGCAAGGATCAAATACTTCCCAGGTGTATTGCTCGTTCCATCTGGGAGCAAAGCTATCTATAATTGTCCTTGTCCGCACCCACTTCTGCCCATACTTTGCTACACAATAGGCATCTGTCGTTGCCCGCCCATCCTTCGTTTTCATTGGTGACAGGCCCTGAGCGCTCAGAACACCTACTTCAAGAACACCGATGCTAGATTTCCACAGCTGTTTTGCAGTTGGCCTAAGATCACTACTGTAATGGGTTGACTCATCCAGAACATGGTAGCCTCCTTCCAAACATACTCTCATGTGAATCCGGCTAGCAAACTTGATTTCCTTCTTTTCTCCCTCAACAATAACATGCTTCTCAAGATTAAACCACCTCGTGTTCACAGGTCTATGGTCCAACCTCCTATCCACATACTGCAAAGGAATAGCACACCTCCCAAGGACTTCATCCTTGTTTGGTGCAACTCTATCTTCCACACTCAAAATCAATGGCTCCTCAAATGGTTCCGCTGCTACAAACATCAGATCCTCATTCCACAAGGGATTGATAGTCTTGCTCATGGAAACTCTGGTCCTCAATGCTTGATTTCCAAGGATAGCCTTGACATACACTTCTGGAAACCTGCTTTTGTCATTTGGAATCAAGTCTTGAGCCTCGATCACGTTAACTCTTAGGTACCACAATTTTGGCGAGAGGTACACCTTAGACCTTATATTTGCAAGGCCATCAGCCCCACTAACAGCTGCAGCATCTGAATGCCAAGCTTCAGGAAAGGCTTCATCAGCTTGATTTCCCATCCAAACAGCCAACATCAACTCTCCTTTGACTTTGTTACCATTCCTCTCCTCCAATCTATACCACTGTGGAGCGAGAGGACTGTCTGGAGGAACCCTTTTTGGGATATCATTCAAATCAAACAGAACACGACCCACAAAGTCATCCTTAACAAAATCCTTATCTTTCACAGTCACTTCAAGTACAGAAGCCTGAATCCTATCTTTTGAGAAAGCAAACACCTGACTCCACTCAGGATTAGACTTCTTCTCAAAATGACGAGTCGTACCCTTATAATTCCCAAGCTTAACCTCAACATACGGATCAAGACTACCTGTAACATCTTTCGCAGGTAAATCCTTAGCTTTCACAACCCGGACATAAAGATACTGCATTTGCTCAACAAGGTCATATGTGCTAGTGAGCTTATCACCAGTGATCTTCCCTCCACCAAGGTGGGGTTTGGTCTCCTTGAGTGAGAAATCTTCTTGATGGGGCCTCTGCATTTTTGAGGTTGATGCAACAACACTTGACACAAAATCTTTGTCAAAAGCACAAAACCCCTCTAGTTCTCCACCAGAATGTGACCCAGTGATCAACAGAAGGAAGACCTCAGCACAGACAACCAGTTACCAGCAAAGAAAACTCCCGAACTATGTTACTGCACCAAAAATATTGAACCCAAACAGAGTGTTAAGCAGATGTATCCAAAAAGATGAGATAGCAAAATCTAGAGAATGTCGACTAGTAGATCTTTGTCACATGAATAACTTAAAGAGTTAAAAGTGGGGAAAAGAACCACTTGAATGACAATCAGAATAATGACAAAAACATTCACAGCCAGATCTGAATGCTTCAAACATTCATAACATAAAAAAAAAATCAGTTCTTTTTCCATACAAAACAATAACAACATATCCATTGTAATTCCACAAGTGGGGTCTAGGGAGGGTAATGTACCTTACCCTCATCTCGAGGAGGTAGAAAGACTGTTTCCAAAACATCCTCAGCTCAGGTGCAGCAAATCAAATCAAAGTAGTTATAAAAGTAGGGAAAAGCAACAACATCAAAATAGCGGAACAATGTGATATCCGAAGCACAATAAACAATAGAAGATAACATATATCAAAAACACAAAACTAAACTTATAGAGCAGCAAAAAAAGTAAGCAATCTTTAATCAATGCTATGACAAACTGTATACAAGAACTACTCTTACCCACATAAAGAGAAAGTTAACAAAAGCAAAAGCAAAACAAAACTAGTCATTTGAAAGCCAAAAATCTAACCACATTGTGCTCAACAGACACCAACAACTAACACCATCCTAGCATTCAAAACACACAGAACCCAAAAAGCATGAAAAAAGGAAATCAATTTTTTTCTATAAAATTACATCAAAAACAAAAACCCATAAAGAAAAAGTGAATGTACCTTGAGGTTTCATAGAATCTGAAGAGGAAAGATTGGATTTTTACTGGTAAGGTTATCAAGAATGGAGTTAAGGAGGAAAAAAAAAAGCAAAAGGGGTTTGGGGTTTTGCTCTTTCTTGAACCAAAGTGTAGTAGAAATGGTGTAGTGAGCAAAAATCAAAAGTGAAAAAGGCAACAAAGTACACAACACAAGAAAGAAAGAAGAAAACAGTGAAGAGGGTATAAGAGAGCTCTGTGTTCTTTGTCTGATTCCAATGGGGTGGGGTAGGGTAGGGTAGGGGGCTGGGGGGTGGAGTGAATCTGCTGAGATTTTCTCACTTTGTGTGTGTGAATATTTGTGTTTCTGTCTCTCTATTTATTTTTTAAAAAAATATTACTGCCTCCGTTCCATTTTATGTGTCACTTTTGATTTAGAACGTGTGTCAGAAAAAATGATCTAAAATAATCCTTAAAGAATATGGTTAAAAATCATTTTATTAAAGTTAAATAGTTTCAAATTATAATAAGATATTTTTTTTAAACGAACTAAAAAGAAAAGAATGTCACGTAAAATGGGATGGAGGGGTATTATTTTTCCAATTTTTCATTGAATTCTCTTTATTTGGGTACCTATTGGTCTTGTGTTTGCTTGACCAGAGGAACCGGGTCGCGCGTGCGATGAGTATGTCTGGACTTCACACGTGCCAATCCCATAGTGATTAAGTATTTATTCGCATCGAATTATTTTTTATATAAGAAAATAATTTAGTCTTAATAATTAAAAATTAAAGTAACAATGTGTATATCTATGATATATATTTTGTAGTCATTGTATATAAATGCGAAGAAATTTTAATGTTTTACAAGAAGGTAACTTTAGTAATTGGATTAATTATTATTTTCCTAATTCATTATTTATCGAAGATATCATAGATTCTAAAGAAATAGTTATATGTATCACAAAATTTATGCAAGTTTTCTATTTAATTCAAGCTAATTATTGTGTTGTCTTTTTTTCTTTCTTATTTGAATAATTTATCGAATAAATAAATATAAACTTTCTTCTTTCATTCTTCTTGTTTTTTTTTCAAATTTTATGTCACGAGAAATGTAAAATGTATAATTGTAATAGCGTTAAACTCGAGACATTTATGATTATGATGCAAGAATGAGATTCGATAATGTCTGGCACATAGTCTAGTGTCACGTTTATCCTACTATCTCTGATTCATTTCAGTTATCATGTTTTTTTTACAAATTTGATTTTCAAGTTAAAAAGATCAGAAGAGTAATAATTACTTTTTTGAAATCCTCACCTTGCTCCAAAAATGATTCACATTATTTTTCAAGAAACCTCTCAACAATTATTACTCATTTTAACAAAATTAAAGGTAATATAATGAAAGAAGTTTTACAATTATTGTAATTATGGGATACCTTAGACAATAGGAGGGAGTATCAATTTAGCATTTTTTGGTGGCTTGTCCTTTTAAGGTGGAGAGGAACTATGGAGCTGATGAGCCCGTGAAAGCAAGAACATTACCAAGAAAAAAATGTATCAAAAATAAACAAAAGAAATAGTTTAATCCATTGTCACTACAATAAATATTGCTCAAACTCTCAAAAATGGCATTGCATGATGTGACAAGTAGATTGATCAGAGTAAACAACAATGTCGAATGAGGGAGTACGAGAAGATGTCAGCAGTCTCTTCTATGAGATAACAGTCGCACATTAAATATTCCACTACCAAAGGTTCACTTGCAGGCAAATCTAATTTTCCCAATACAGCAAAACAAAACGTACATTGTGCTTCAACAAGGTTAAGGTCAGACTTCATTTTGCAAACCACAATTGTCTAGTAAATCATCACATTTCTTAATCAGAAATAGAGAAGCCAAAGAGCGTTGTAATATCGAACAACACATGACACATGAATATATATGGTCAGGTATTCATACTCAATCAAAAATCACATGAGATGCTAGAAAATAGAGTACATAGCATGCTTATTTGCATCATCCTTTCAGGTTACAGCAAAAAGAGAACAGAATAAAACAAGAAGGTGCAGTCACATCATTCATAGTGAGCTTTCACCGAGTCACATTAATTCTGTCCAACTACCAATCATTCAGCAACAACTCTTTTCTTTGTAGTGTAAGGATAGTACTCCTTGCCATTGTCAGTTCTTGTGGTCGCGCCTAGTCCATCAATTATACCAGAAGTAACTGCAAGTGCAGCTCCAGCAGAGAGAGCAGTTGGAATACTCCTTCCTACAAGGGTAACAGTCAAATCAGTTTGGTACCACAGTAACATTGGGTTGGTTTGTTACCAGAGGCAAGGGTATAGAACACCGTCAATGAATGTTGTACTTAATCTGCATAATTGCCTTTTGCAACTCATGAGATTGTACACTCACTAAAATTCTTAACTTTTGGTTCATGAAAAGTTCATTCTGCGCAGGGAAATCTATTAATCTGCTCTCAAATACCTGTAGTATCGGTTGAGTCAAGGGGTTACTGCTCTCTGTAGCAAGAGTGGCATAACTATTCTGTGACAGGTCCTAAAAAAGACTCACCCCTGTTTCTTTCGTGAACTAAATGAAATGCCATGCAAAATGGTTGTGGTGATGTTTAAGAAATCTTTGCCCATACAGCACATACAAATCCTACGTAAATCGGATTAATGGGAAAGATAATCTACGATTTATTGTTTGTGAAGTTAAAAATCTTAATAGGCATATCTAAAATAGAGATGATGAAGGAATTGAAATCAACCAAAACCTTCACTGCAAACCAAGAACACCAGGGCAGGAAATGATAAGAATTAAATAGATGCACCCATCACAATGCCAATTAAATACCAGCACTATAAATAGGCACTACGCTGGATGTGAACTAAGAACAAACCCTTTTTTGTTATAAGAAATCAGTCCACAAACACTTTCTCTGTTGAAAGGATGTTGTTGTGTGGAGAGGAGGGGATTACCTTTGTAACCCAGCACAGAAGCACCAGCAACGAATCCACCCACTGCTCCATTAATAAAATCTCTTTTCACCCTATAGTTCTGCACCAGCTGTTCTACCCCTATATAGACTCCACCAATAGCAGCAAAGGTAAGCCCGTGGTTTCCCATCATTTTCAATGTCCGGATCAAACCAGGAAGAGCAACATTTCTCTCAACACGGGGTACATCATGCCAAGTGGCAATAATGGCACCCCAAAGAGTACCAGCAACTAGACCTGAGGTTGCACCTTTCAGTGTTTTCATCCCTGGTGAATCCTCCTCTTCATAATACCTTAGCTCTGCAGCCTCATCCATGATTTTACACTATCCTTACCAAAACACCAGCAAAAAATGTGAAAACAAGATATGCTTGAACTAATAACCAGATACCAAAGGCAAGAGACGGTGAGAAATAGTGTGTCGCAAACATAAATATTTGAAGCAAGAAAAACATCTTAGTCCATAAGAAGTAAATGATGAGAAAACAATGATCACATAAATTTAGTTCGGCCATGACCCTATATGCTTACCCAATCCCATACATAAAAGACTTCATAAGATTGTGTCTGCGTGTAGGTCCATAACTACTCATTCTGCCTTCTAATACTGCCTCAGTTTTACTTACCCACTACTTGAATCTGAAAGTTCTCCATATGAACAATTCAAGAAGATGCAAAACAGAACTACTTAACAGCATTGTTGTTCAGACTCTTTAACAATATTGCCTTGGTGCATGTTGGATCCTCCAAAAGAAGTGCATATTTGGAGGATCCGGTAAGGGTGTGGCACCTGCCACTATATTTTTGGAGAGACATACATTAATAGTATATGGAACTAATCTTACAGCTTTTTTCTTGTGATTAACAGATATCTTTGCAATAAGTGTTTGCATTCATTTTAAATATTAATCATTCTCAAAAAAAAAAGACTTGGATGTAATGTAATACACTATTCAAACATACTTCTAATAGTCTCTAACCAAATCAAGTAGGTTCAACAAAAATGTAAGAAGCAGAAGAAGTTTGTGAAAAAAAAAATGTGAGCTTCACATTCAGAAAACCATCAGAAGTCTAAGTAAGGCTAGACAATTGACCTTCCCTCATATAATTACACCTTGTGCTTAAAACTCAACTGAACATTTGATTTTTCCAAGACACACGTTATCAATTGGTCACCAAGTTACGAAATATGCCACTAACCACGTGTGATGTACATAGAAATGTGTGAAGGTTAGAGATGAGCAAAAGAATATGAAAACAACCTATAAGTACATGTTCAAGCAAAGGCAGTGCCTCTCTTATCCTCAAATTGTAACACAATTCAGACATGACAGAGAGTTATCATTTATCGCATCTGGTTACATGAAATTCCATTTTAAAAACATTTATCTAAGCAGAGAAAATGAATGAACACATTTTTTCTTTTAAATGCATAATCTCAACTAAAGGATACCCTATCTGTTACATAGGAATCTTAAAGACAAATAAGGGTTGTATCTAATCTAAATCACCACATCCAAAAATAAAACCCACATTAGTTCCTTTCAGGAGCACATCCTTAGATGCTATATTAATCCCAAACTAGTTGGAATAGGCCATACAAATCCTTTGTATTCATTTCGCTCCAATAGGGTTCATTTTATTCCAATACTAAATACTCTCGTCTTTTATGGAAAATTAGGGTACTTACCCCTACAGCTCGAGGTTCTCTAAAACTCTCATAGGTCATTTGGTTGGGAACAAGTTATCCCAGGATAACTGGATAACTTATCACACCATGTATATGGGATAACTTATCCCATCACTATGGTATAAATGGTGGGATAAGTTATCCCAAACATGGCAACCAAACAAGACACAAATTTTTTTTTTTTATCCCATCACTGTTTTCTTATCCCATGACTATTTATTTTTATCCCTCACACCAAACGACCCCTCATTGTATTCGTTTCGCTCTAATTGGGCACCCACTGTATGCATTTCGCTCTAGTCAGGCCCATTTTATTCCAATACTAAATAATTTATCTCTACTCCTTTTTTTAGACTGCTTTGTCATGCTCTCTATACTATTTTGTCATAGCTTCTCCACTTCGTCATTTCTTTTTCGACCTGCTTTGCATCGCTTTTCCTTGAGCCGAGGTTCTATCAAAAACAATCTCTCTACCCCCAAGGTAGGGGTTGCATACGATCTACCATCCCCAGACCCCACTCATGGGATTACACTAAGTATATTGTTGTTGTACTAAATAATTTGTCTTTAAAGGAAAATTAGTGGTACCCTCCTAAAGCTCCAGCTTCTTTAAAGCTCACACTTATGAATTACACCTACACCAATATACAAGTTTTTTGTGACCATAACAAAAGGGCTATTAGCAAGCAATGGACCTAATATAGCAACAAATCAGCCTTAATATTAACAAGTCAATATCATCCACATGCTCTTCCATTCTCTAGCTCCTCAAACAATGCTAAAAGTAAACGGAAAACAATTGCCAATTAAAATTAACTGAAAAAACTGCGATCCATTACACAGACTTGACCACAATCCATATAACAAAAATGAAGCTCATATTCCATTCAACTAACAAAACTCTTACCATTTCTATGAACCCTAAAATCGGATTACATTACTAAATTTCTCGGGAAAAAAAAAACAAAAAATATAGAATTAAATACAAATAATTCACATGCACTTAATTACAACAAAATCAACCATATGATTTGTATAGATAGAGAGAGTTAAGCTCAGAGAACTCACCAAGCTGGAAATGGCACTGATCTGTTTCGCGATTTTTGTGAAGAGAGAAGGAAGCGAAGAAGATGGCTTGTGCAATATGGGTAATATATTGATCCAATGGATCATTATTGAGATTTCGGCCCAATAAACAATACACGTAAAACATTTTCTAATGGGCTTTATAGGCCCATTGTTTTTTTGCAAATCTAACCCATTTTGGATTAGTAGAAATAGCATCCACTCACCACTTGTCGCTTTTTCGTCTCGTCTTTGAGATAGTCAAAGTCATGAAGTTTTAGCTTATGTTTGGCTATAACTTTAAAGTTGGAAAATTTGAATTTTTGAAGTTGTATTTAAACATACATTTTATTTGAAATTGAAGTTTTGTAAAAGCTAGTATGATTAAACTTCATGGTCAAATGCTAGCTTAATTGTAAAATGAAAGCGGCTATGTGTGAATTTTACCTGTTGAATTATTTGCATCATATTCCCTTTTTAGGCCACTTTTTAAATTATATGTCCATATATTTCTCTACGTCTATATTCTTCGCACCTTCGCATTTTTTCGCATAACCCTTCCCCACAAAGTGTGATGGGATGGACGGAATTCCTCCACCCTTAATCAAGAGTGTCGGATTTCAAGTCTTAGGAAATGGGGAGCGTTTCCCCCTATAATGGGTCCCATACAGTACAAATTCGGATTAGTCAAGCCAATGTGCACACATACAGGATGACTAAAACAAAAAGTGCAGAAATGAAAAATTAGCAAGAGGCATGACTATGGCATCATAATGAAGCATATTTATTGATAAATGTTCAAACTTCATTTAACCCCTTGAATATCATTTAGCAAGAGGAAAAAACCGAAGCAAGTCATCAAAAAGTTCAAGAAGAAAACGATAGGCATCTGGGGTCTAGCCCAACAGAAATGCACAGTAGTTGGCATAATAGTAAAGGTCATTTGTCAACAGACAGCCTTTTAAGATATCAAACTAGATAATGAACAAAATAGTCTTACAATCGTGATCATAAACGAAGGAGAGGACAATCAAAGAGTCCAGTGCACATTCTGAACAGAAGGATGATAACCCTTGGACTGGTCCAGTTCCATGTATTGTCGTCCATCACCATGCTGAGCCATCCCAAGCTCGCCACAGTATGGATTATCAGAAGCTTGTAACATTTGACCCAAACCGAGATCAGGAGGCATCTCATGTGAACTGCTGCTAGCTTCATTTCCTTTAAAACTCAATGAAGGGCTTGAGAAGTGATTGGTAGGTGCACCATGAGAACCTGAAGGTTGAATGGTGTGTACCCCATCAATGTGAACTTGGCTGTTAACCCCAAGACTTGGGGATCGATTCCTTGATCCCCAGGACCGATTTGACAGAAGAGAGAGAGCACCACTTGAATCTGAGACTCCAGGAAAATAGTCTCCAGAAGGAACACTAGGATAACTGGTCCTGGTAGCTGAACCTTGCAAAACAAGCTCACTGGCAGCATTTTCAGAGTTATTCAGCCAAGGACGTTGAAGGAACTTTCCTGATGATTGATGATCCCATCCTTGTTCAGATGCTCGAGTATTTGGCCATGAACTATCATTGACATTTTGGTGTGAGCTGAAGTCGACCAGAAAGCTTCCGGATCTGCTGCTATTATTTTCTACAAGTTCAAACCAGAATAATGAAAGTCAGCCTTAAGTTCTTTCTTAGTAAGAGCTTAAATTTTATAGTATTAACGCAAACAAAGAGAAAGTGAGAGGAATGCTATCAAACCAAATATTGATGAAGAAAGATTCCCATAGTGTGTAGAGAAAAGAGATCCAGATGGAGGCTTCCTACGACGCTCATTATGGCATGCCAGTCTCCTGCGGCAACTCCTTTTCCCCTGGTCGAATTCAGTTAATTGATGGAACCTGGAACCAAGTACCGAGCAGCTATTATCATGATTCATGAACAAAGGAAGCTATTGAAAAGCCACAAGTTATCTGAGAAGATGAGCTTGCTGACCTCAGATAAGACTTTTTCTTGATTTCAAATCTCTCATGACAAGTATTAAAATCTCATTCTAAAAAGTAGAAAAGCTTACTGAAACAAACACCCCCTTCATGGTAATACCTACCCGCCCCTGGTGTTTACATCAAATCAAGCAACTCAACCTTAGCAGTTACAAATTAAACTGAGAATACACGTTACTTTAACCATGGTTAAGTAATAAATGTCTGTATGAAAGACATCTTGCATTCAATGGTTTGGTGTAAATATCTGGCACAACTAAATTCACCCCCCAAAACTCATTCAGATAGGTATCATCTAAAACCACGATATCCTAAAATTGTGGAACATGGCTCTCGACAAAAACAAGTTTTTCTGCTGTCACAGTAGAAAGTCTACTTCAAAGTCGGCTTTTTCACATAGGCATGATGACAGATTATGAGGTTTCCACAACACAAGCTCTATGACTCCCACAAAATTGTCTCAGAATATACAAAGATGCATTTGTTTATAATCCTCTCGGTCAATCTTTTGTAATAAACAATATCAGATTAACTAGTAATGCTTGCTAGAGCAAGTACATTTGTATTAAGTTTAAACAAACACACATGAATTGTTTTTTCAGGTAAGAACAAGCATATAACATACATGGCGTCTTCGAGTATTGAAGGAAAACAAAAATGTATACACACATATATGTATGAGACTGACAGAAACACACAAGTATTGAGTTATTATCGGAGTAACACTAATGACTGTGCATAGCGCATACCTACTCAGAATTACCCAAATTTCAGATATTAGATTCCTTACGTGCTATCAAGAGCAAAATACTGACCGTATATGGGTTGATGGGATTTAGGAACTTTTAAACGTTTTACATCAAAAAGGTGCATAGCTCGGAAACTTCATGACTAATATCACTTCTTACTAAATTTCACCTAATAAGCATTGAGAGATATGCCTAATGCCTATAGTAGGGACCAAAATTTTGGTTTGAGACCATTGCCAATGGCAAATTAGTACCTTGACAGTTATAAAACACCATAGTTATATCTAACCATCATATATGCAAATTTCAGCGAACCATATAATTCTCACACCATCAATGCACCACAGATGGACTTTAGTACTTCTGTTATGGCAAAGAGGTCAAATTGCATGGATAGACATAGAAACATACTAATTTTTTTGACAGATAACATATAACATATTAATTTGGTGCCATTCTTGGTGGTTCTAATCTTTTTGTTGCTCAATGCATTTTATTCTAGTGTTTAGCTCAATACTTTGTTTAAGAAATCTTTAGCATGTGAATGAAGTTAACCAAATCAAAACCACGGATTTAATAATTTCTATTTCCTTAGTATAGTGGATATAATGTGCTTATAACAACCATAAAGACCAGAATAAGGATTTCAACATTAGCAAGCTGTTTTAAGTCACCAAGGAGAAAAACACAACTCTAGAATAGTACACAATATTCTTATCTAAAAAGCTAGTGAGGCATGACATAACAGAAACTAATATAGCAGTGAATCTGCTTCCTACAATATGCTGCCCTTTATTTTCTAGCAAAAAACAACTCAATAGGATAAATACAGATCTTGCGACAACAATTATCAACGTTTCTGTATAGATAGTAGTAAGACCCTGAAATTCCTGAGCACGTCTTGGATATGACTTGAAATGTTTTATAAACTTGAGATGATTAAGGGCTGAGTCAAAACACTATAGTGATGGTGGTTGACGAAGTCCATGGGGAATAAGAAAGATTAATACCTAAAAAGGACAAAAGATTCAAACGAATGAAACATGCCTTCAGGAGGTATCCATTCTATAATGATCCTTGAATCACAGTTTTCCTTCTTTTTTTTTTGAAAATGATATCACAGTTTTCCTTCTTTGATGTATAATTTTGCTAACAATGAAGTTGAAGCCAAGAAGTTAAGCAAAGTCACATAAAAATCAGAAATTGAGGAAACAGTATGCCTTTAGATTCAGTGAAAGCAAAAGCTTAAAGAGGATGAGGAACTTTTCACTTACTTGCCTCCACTAGAAAGGAAGGGAAGTTTCGGTCCTCATGCCAAATAAAAGTATCCCCATCCTTCCCAAAAACTAAAAGCAGGAAAAAGAGGGCAGATAAAGGTTGATTGGAAAGAAAGATAATACTTTCCTTTGCAGATTGTCTGCCACTTCAGTATACCTAACATGTCTAGAGAAGAGGGACATCACCCTTCTTTTCCAACTCAAACAGAATGCTCACATACCTCTGTTTCAATTTGTTTGTCTTACTTTCCTTTTTAGTCCATTAGAAAAGAATATCTCTTTCCTAATTTGGCAACTCTTTAATTCTAACTTCTTTCATGACAAGTTTAATACCACAAAATTAAAGGACTTCGGCTACATCCTACATAACTTTAGTTTAAGACCACACAATTCCAAAGTATTCTTTACTTTCTAAAACTCCATATCAAGTCCAAACCATACAAACAAATTGTAACGGAGAGAGTAAAACCTTTTGAAGTTGACAAATGTAATTAATTTGTTGATATGCACCAAATGACAAGGAGATACATGTTTCCTTAAGTTCTCGAACTATCTCCTCTTATTTGTTTCCTCTTCCTTTCCCTTGAATGTAAGAAAACAAACACATATTGCTTCTGCAAAGTCATCTAGATGAAGCAGAAAAGCGCCAAGAAAGCCTAAAATGATACTCGGACAATACTATAAGCAAGAAGCTGTCAACACAACATTCACAAAATCCATTGTCATATTTAAGCACAGTATCTCAAATTAATAACTTCCAAAATGTTGTTGTATTTAGGGGATAAGGAAAGACACCAGAATTAGCCAAAAACCACCTCTACTTTAACTAGCCTAGCCAACTAATTATAACCACTAAATCAGAACAATCATTTCACAAACCCACAACCGTCAACTCTCTCCACCAAACCAGTATATAAACAACTACAAGTACAAGAACCACTATTCCGTAAGTCAAAACATTAAAAAAACAAAATTGCCAACCCTTTATACTACAAGAGTGAAGGTAAAAAAAAAAAAAACCTAAAGTATCTGGATTAGTCGAGTTTCATATCTTAACTATAAGATGTGGATATTACTCCGCGGACTATTACCAACTACTTTGTAAAACCACACCCCAACTATCCATTGTTCCCTTTCATACCTAACAATGGTGATATTTCAGGTAGGAAAAGGGAAAAATTCATAGTTAAGGTGTGTTTTGATAGATAATTGGTGATAGTTTAGATAGAAAACTTGCAAACTTGCTGGTTCAGTTATGAAACTCGAAAAACTAGAATACTTTAGGATTTGTTTTATAGCATAACTTACTTTGAAAAGTGAGTTAATTATCCCCACCTGCTGTGCATACGTTGTATCTGCCTATTGACACAGCTATGTAGTATATATATAACTAGTTCATAAATACTTCTCTAAAAACAGTTGTCAGTATTATAGCAAATATGGAAAATTAAGCTGACCTGCTACACTGTTGGCAAAACCTCTGTTCAAGACCAGCAACAACAACAGTAGGAGACTTAGAGTGCATACCACAAACTTTATGCCTTGAATAGTAAGCCTTAGCATCACTCAGATCTGCCTGACAACCTTCAACTTGACACCTAGGTGGATGACCACCCTGCACCAACCCACCCCTCCCCCTCTTAGTCGTCGCCGGAGCCGGTGGCATGTTCCCATCTCCGGTCACCGGCGACGACCCACTTCCATTCTTGACCTGAACTCCAACACCCACATTTCCAAAGTAGATTTTCTTGCCAAACTTCAAACCATTCAAAGAATCAGATGAGCTTGAATTACCAGAAGAAGAAACTGAACCCAGTTCCATTATAGGTTCAAAATCATAATACAAACTGTACCCATATGAAGGAAAAAACAAGATATTTGTGAAAAAGATCAGTTTTTTTTTCTTTATTTGTATATTTTGGGGTTATCTCGATATGGGTATTGTTAAATTTTGTGCATTTTTGAGTATATAGAGGTAGTAAAGAAAGTAGGAGAAAGAAAGGGTAGTAGTGAGATTTTCATTTTTTGCTTTGTTTGTTTGGGGCATTGTGAAAAGTAGACACCTGACAATGGGCCATGATGCCAGCTTGGGAGGTTGTGCAGGTACCCCATTTGCTCTGAAGAGACTGTCAAATAATGGAGGTGAGAGCAGAGCAAAGAAAAGAAAGAAAGAAAGAGAGAAGAGAGAGCTTTTTGAGGAGTTCACAGCAGCTTTACAACTCTTGATGCTTTTTGGGGTCACTAACTCCCAACTGCCATGTTATAAAAACACACAATTTTCTAATCTTTGCTTCTTCATCTTCATTCTTCCTCACTTTGCACATCATTTTTCCATTCTGTGTTCGATATCTGGTTGAATAATTGATATCCCTTTTAAACTTATTTAAATTCAAAATCTTTAGTTAAGAGTACAAGATCTTGTTTGTCTAGTAACCTTTAATTGCCACACTTTTTAGTATTTTTCATGGCTAAAAATAATGAAACAAAAATGTGCAACAAAGTATGATACTCTTATTTGGTTTAAAAAATGATGAGGGTTGCAATTACTTTTATTCTTCTTTTCATGAACGTTGTTTTAAGGAGTCTAGAGTTTAATCTTGAATTTGATAGACTTTTGATTTAAATCAAGAATTTGATCTTGTGCATTATTTTTCTCCAAAGCTTTTTTGACTTTTCTTTCTACTTACATCATGTTGTTATGATATCTATTTTTGGTCCTATAGAAGCTCATCATTTATAGCGATAGAATAAAAACGTTTATGATAAAATTAAAAGTATTTATTATGATTTGATCATTTGAATTACAAATTTATACTCCCTCCGTTCACTATTAATTGTCATATTTTTTATTTTTAAAGTCAAACTATAAAAACTTTGACTAACATTTTAGGATATATTTTTTCATCATATTGATATGTAAAAAATTGCAATGTATAGTACTTTTCGTATAGTTTTTGAATATCTGAATTTTTTGTTTAAAAAATCAAATTAATGTAATCTAATTTAACTTTGAAAATAAATCAAATTGACTTTCGAAAAATGTAACATGACAAATAAAAGTGAACGGAGGGAATATGATAGGCTTTCTTCTGATTGATTAAAATAAGTCATTTGTTCCCCCTAATAGATGTAGAGGGAGCAAGACGTGATTACTCTATCATAGCAAATTGGTTTAACTTGACGTACCACATCACTCGACTTGCGTCATATTTGTAAGGACTACGTCATTATACTAGAGCCTGGACGTCACATATTTGATATTTAACACTTGCGACCTTTAAGATGGATTAATAGCCAACTCATACAATAAATTTTAGAGCTTCTAAATATTTTTAGTAGAAATTTGAATTAGTTTTTCACAACACATTGTACATATGAAATAAAATTGGGGCCCTTTGGCTTATCTTTCATTTATTATTATTATATTTCCATCTATCACCTTGCTATGACTTGATGGAAATGTTATTGATTGAATTTGTTTCATACTTTTGCCCAATCACTTCTCTCTCCAAAAAGATACTTTGCATTTTTAATCCCCAATTTTCCTTGTAATCCCAATTTTCCCTTAAAGTTTTGAGAGAGGAAAATGAATACCTTTTAACTTTTTTTTTAGTCCAATAATCATGTAGATTAATGCCTGACTTTTAATTTTTTTTTTAAATCATGTAGATTAACTCTCTTTTTTTCATTATTTTTTTTTAAAAAACTTTTAATAGGGGATTTTTTTAATCCTTTTTGTAATTTTTAAGATGAAGCTGATTGTTTATAAAAAAAAATTTCATCTTGAAATAAATACTCCCGATACTATATTAGTATTAGATATTTTTCTCAATACTAATTATCAATCTTGATATAACGCATGTCATGATTAGTAATTATTTACGAAATATGTCAATATCATATTATACCTCAAAACTATTTATGGTTGTCCAGCGTATCATATGGCCCCTTCCAATGACCCAATTGACGGTAAGTAAAAAAGTTGAAAATGGAGAAAAGCTATAAAATTATTTGCTACTGTTGTTGTATATCTTTTTAATAGACAAATTACCCTCAAATAGAGGGCAATAATGCAAATAAGTTGAACATAAAGTGGCATTTGCTTTGGGCAAAACTAACGGATATTTATGCATCAACTATTCAAGATTGAACCATTTGATTTGTATATTTATATTTTTCTTATAATTTAAAAATTAATGAAAAAAAAATTGAGGTAAAATCAACCAGTAGAAATTAAGGTTTAATCAAGTCGACCCTGTCCAAAAACAGAACCTTCCCTTTTCTTCAACCAATGGTTAGATCGATAGTTAAAATGAGACGGAGGAAATAGTAAATTTTAGAGATCTAACTTCGAAATTAACTTTGTAATAGAATCCTAGTTTTTTTTTTTTTTTTTTTGAAAAGAAAAGACAGGGAATAAGTCTTTTAGGGTACACCAAATCACAAGGCAGAAGCAAAAAAAAATCTGAGTAGTTGAAAAAGCATGTGTTTATATAGTAAAAACATACATATTGACTGTAGACTCATTCATAGTTTGAAGTGCTTTTATGGGAAATTGATGCTGTAAAACTGTGTACGTGTGTGTCTGGGTATCTGTGTGCATGCCTCCAAAGCACACACCAATTTTATTTTATTTTTTATAATCGTGATGTTTGAGTCAGTTTGAGTGCATCTCGATTAGTTTCACGGAGTACCTCTCATCTCCTATCAACAAGTATTAGGTGATTTTATCCACCAAGGCATTTACTTTACTATATGTTTCGTAGCAGCCGAAATATAGTGATATTCACATAGTTTCTTATTCTTTGATTTCTTTACTATATGTTACTATTTCTTGTATGTCAATTATCATATTATTGTTGTTACTATGTTGTGCTTTCCTTAGTACTATCTGTGTTCAAAACTGCTTTTATTTAAGCTAAAGATCTATCGAAAACTATATCTCTACTTCCACAATCCATCGAGTTTCGAAGCTAGAAACAACAGATTCCTGGATTATCAAAATAACAAAAAACAGCTAATCAAGTTTCAGAAATCTTACAGGAAGAGCAAACTGAATTAAGCAGTTACAATACTCAACTTAGTCCAGGATCTTTTCTGAAAGATAGGTAACTTAGCCCAAGTTCTTGATCATGCAACTCCTATCTTTTTTGGACGCAAAACGAGTAGAACAAAACCCCAATGTAATCCCACAAGTAGAGTCTAAGGAAGGTAGTGTACGCAACCTTACCCCTATCTTGTAGAGGTAGAGAGGTTGTTTCTGATAAAGCCTCGGCTCAAGGAAACCCCATATTCTAACAATTTTAGTTCCCATCTCTTTCGGATTTAGAATGAGGAGAACAGCTCTATAAGAACATCATCATAACCATGTGGCAAATCCTTTCCACCAACAAAACTAGTAAACTGAAGTAATACAAACAAGCCAAACTGGTCAAAATATCCCAAAAATTTCTGCTCAAGTAGCATATCGCGAATTACTTACAAAAAACACCTGATTGCTGCAGTAAATCACAACTAGTCCTCTAACTAGGACATTTGCAGAGACAGTAGCACTAAAAATTCAGCTCATGAAGCATTTTCTACAAATTCACCAAAAGAAATTGACAGTGTCATCTTAGTTTTCATGTAAAGTACCAACCAATTCACATCGTCTCTGATCCTGGCATTAAAATTCAGCTCAAGAAGCATTCTCTAGAGCTTTTGCCCTCAAATTGGCTACTTCCACTATACAACATCACAAAAATAAGAGCATCGTCTTTAGTTTTCCAGCAAAGGAGTAACTGCTGCACATCATCTCGGATGCAAGGATCAGAAAAGGAAGAGGCAAATACAAAGTGGACAAACTTCAGCTCAAGAAGCATTCTCTTGAGGTTTCACCCTCAAATAACTTTCTTCCACTTGCACAAATCACAAAAAGAAGACAATCACATCTTAGTTTTCAAGTAAAGTAGCAACTATTTTACGTTGTCACTGATGCAAGGGTCAGAAAAGGGAGAAACAAATACAAAGTAGATAAAAAGTTTTGGAGCTAATATGTGCTGTGTTTAGACTTGAGTTGGACCAAATTCATATTTTAGCTGAGCCATTTCCATCAACGGTCAGAAAGACTAGCTAGGGATCAACAGAACATCAGTTGTCCCAAGAGTATTTGTTCCTCGAAACAGATTTGTGGTTAACATATTTCAAGAAAAACTATGACCCCGCAAGTTGAAGTGCTTCAGTACAGAGGCTTTGACATGAGGTATGAATGAAAATTTAGATACTCACGAGTTGTATCTTACAAACAGAAGCTTGTTTCACCAGTGGAGGAACTGTTGTCAGACAATACATATATTAAGCAATAGAAAGTGCATCAAGATTGGATGAAGCAAAGCCATAGTATCAAGATTCAAGAGAAATAGCTTCCAGTTTTCATGTACGATAAAGTCAATGGGATTAAATATCAGTGAGAAAAGCAAAAGGTTTATGATACAAACTCAAGTTCCAATAAGCCCGTCCTCTTTGATTCTGCATATCAAAAAGTGGCCTTCTTCCAGCTTCACTCACCAGCTCAGCCATTGCTGCAGGAATTCTTTCTGGTCATTTGAAGTTCAGCTTCACTCACCAGCTCAGCCATTGCTACAGGAATTTTTTCTGGTCATTTGAAGTTATACACCAAGAGGCCTAGTCATGGTTGTTTAGTATATGCATACAAATGATAGATAAAGAACTTCTAAGTCTAACAAGCGAACCATACATTTCAAACTGGAAGTAGAAAAAGTCACCGTAAAGGAGAAATATCATTCTGGATATTGATGAGACAATGCAAAATGAGAGAACTGTCAAAGGGATTTAGCAGCAATACATTCAGTAAAACTAAAACTTGCTGCAGAAATCATCACAAAATTCAAGTTGAAATTTCCAAAAAGAAGTAATTATAACAGGACTAAAATAGATAAGCACATGAAAATAATCATTAAGTCAGTTCTCAATCACAAAGAGGACACTTCATCTGCACTCAACACCAACTTCAGCAGCCCGTCTAGGCTTGTTTTTCCTTCTGCTACCATTCGGTCTGAACCCAACTGACTTTATTAAGTCATTAGAGATAGTTTTAGTTCCAACTCCATTTTCCTCTTTCACAGAATCCTTATTTTCCATGACTTGGGAAGGTCTCTTCCTCTTCTTTCCATCTTCAGCTACTTGGTTCTGGATATCTTTATTCAAGATGGAACCTTTTGTATTCTCGCTGTCATCTTCATCATCCACTACCTTCTCAATTCCTTCTTCCTCCTCTATTTCATCCTTTGGTTTCTGTGGTCTTCCCCTTCTCCTCACCGGTATCTTCTCTTCTTCACCACTCACAAGATCCTCACGAACAGATTGCTTCTTTGCCTTTCCTCTTCCTCTACCCATTTTTCAAATAAGAAAACTTTACTGGTAAAGATTCCTGCAACAAATCTGAGCATCAGAGGCATTAAACTCAAAACACACCAATACAAACTGAAAGGATTGCTGAATAGAATGAAATAAACACCAATGGATTAAAGAGAACCAACACAATTTTACATATGGGAAGGATGTAGTTAGGCTCATTAAACAAGTTCTGATGAAGAGGATCCCAGAAGAAATCAATCACCGATAAGAACAATAAAAACAATAACTTTATCGTCTACCGTATGCTACACTCAATATTAAACTGAAAATGAAGTGAAATACAAACAAACATGAGGAATAATATTTGTCCAAAACAAACAAACAAAATTATGTCTTCACACTCAGTAGTTCAGCTAATTCAGCTAATTAAAACTGTTTTGTTGAAGATGATCCCAGATGAAATCATTAACCAATAAGAACAATAAAGATAACAACTTTATCTTCTACAACATCCTATTCTCAACTAAACCAAATACAAACAAATGTGAGAAATGAGATTTGTCCCAACCGAACAAAATTACATATTCACACTCACCCTCAAGTAAAAACTGAACAAAAAATACAACGATTTCAAACAAGAAATCCTTCACAAATTATTCAAATACAACAAATAAAACAAACTAAAGCCACTACTGAAGGAAAAGAAACTGGTCTGTACTCCAGAAAAATTACAATAAACAAAAGAAAATAAAATCATTACAGAAAAACAGAAAAATTTGCCATATCAGACATCCAGTAAACAACCAAAACAATACATGCTTGAAGCTATTAAAAATACAAGAAGAGTAACTGAATAACCCCGTGATAGCTTCACACACATCAACAAACATATCTCCCCACAGATATATTTATTGAACAAAAAAAAGACACTAAATCATAAAAAGATTGAATCTTTCTTTAACCCACAAACAAGAAACTATAAAGCTATTTGTTCTGATGCTTTGGGAATAGAAACATTACAGACAAACACACACTTTCACCATATCAGACATCCAGTAAACAACCAAAACAAAACATGCCTGAAGCTATCAACAACACAAGAAGAGCAAGTGAGTAACCCCATGATAGCTTCACACACATCAACAAACAGATAGATGTCTCCCCACAAATATATTTGTTGAACAAAAAAGAAAGACAGTAAATCATAAAAAGATTGAATCTTATGTTAACCCACAAACAAGAAACTATAAAGCTATTTGTTCTGATGCTTTGGGAATAGAAACGTTACAGAAAAACACAAACTTACAAACTTTGACATACCAGACATTCAGTAAACAACCAAAACAAAACATGTTTGAAGCTATTAACAACACAAGAAGAGTAAGTGAGTAACCCCACAAAAGCTTCACACACATCAACAAAGAGATAGATTTCTCCCCACAAATACATTTATTGAACAAAAAAAAAACACTAAATCACAAAAAGATTGAATCTTTTGGATTAACCCACAAACAAGAAACTATAAAGTTATTTGTTCTGATGCTTTGGGAATAGAAACATTACAGAAAACACAAACACAAACTTTCACCATATCAGACATTCAGTAAACAACCAAAACAAAACATGCTTGAAGCTATTAACAATACAAGAAGAGTATAAGCGAGTAACCTAGCTTCACACACATCATCAAACAGATATATTTATTGAACACAAAAAAAAAGACAGTAAATCATAAAAAGATTGAATCTTTTGATAAACCCACAAACAAGAAACTATAAAGCTATTTGTTCTAATGCTTTGGGAATAAAACATTATAGAAAAACACAAACTTTCACCATATCAGACATTCAGTAAACAACCAAAACAAAACATGCTTGAAGCTAATAACAATACAAGAAGAGCAAGAGAGTAACCCCATGATAGCTTCACACACATCAACAAGCAGATAGATATCTCCTCACCAATATATATATATATATATATTGAACAAAAAATAAGACACTAAATCATAAAAAGATTGAATCTTTCGATTAACCCACAAACAAGAAACTATAAAGCTATTTATTCTGATGCTTTGGGAATAGAAACATACCAAACTGAAAATGATTTTTCAATAAACAGCCACCATTTCCATCCTTAACCAAAACACATCATTTTAAAATCCTATCAAACCAATACAACAAAACCCCAATACCCAAAAAAGTCTTTTTGTATTAAAGGGTATAAAGTTCTTGAAACTGAGGAACCTAAAGAGAAAAAAAATGATCTGAGAGAAAATATTGGAAACTCAGATCAGAAAAAAATAGAAAATAGTGAAAAGTTTAACATGTGAGTAGAGTTACGAGGAGAAGAATCTCTGCCATTAGAGGCTAAGAGCAGTGTGAAAAATAAGCTGAGGCAGAAGAGGCAAAGCCAAAGAAGACTACAGAAGTTAAAAGAAAGAAAAATGGGACAGTAGTAGTAATAGTAGAAAATGTTGAAAAAATATTTTTGTATTATCAAGATGGGCTATTTGGGGAATTAGGGTAAAGTATAAAATAAGGAACTTGATGGTAAAAAAAAATGAGGGTAATATTTATCCAATCAATAATTTTATAATATGTACAAATTTATTTATATCCAATATTTATATCAGGCCAACATATATCATATGCTTAACCATATATGCATTTTTCACTTAGCTACGGTTAATTTACATGATTTAGTATAAATATTTGGTGCAATTTGCGAATAAGTATTCACCTCCATGATATTGATATGTGCTTAAACATATAAAACTATCAATTACTTAAAATTAATATTATATATATATATATATATATATATTAATCACAATAAGTTAAATTGGTTTGTGTGGAAAAATTGATACGGATAATTACAAAAATAATAATAATAATATATTCAGTGTAATTTTATTAGTAAAGTTTAAAAAGACTAAGGTGAGTTGTTCGGATTGTAGTGTGTCTCATCTCAAATCCTAATATTATAAATTTGAAATTCAACAAACAAGAATAATAAGGAGAAAACTCCTAGGAGTGAAGTGAGTCTTAAAAAAATGATATATGCGTAATCTTATTCATATCTTAGGAGAGGTAGATAGATTGTTGCTGATTTACCCGATAAGGAACCAGTGGTCAATAGGGAAGTGGATGAACATTAATATATTAAGATAAGGAAAATAGTGAATCAATTAATAGGTGTAGTTAGTTGGGTAGGAAAGGATTGAAGACTTGAAGTATGTAATTATTTAAGGAATCGTGTTAATGAATATCTCGTGGCTTTAATTAATGTTTGATAAGTGGTAAACCTACTTAAGTTAAATTAAGATGAACAATTATTTGTTATATTATTGTCTTTAAAAAATTGCATTCAAGATGATCAACAAGGCAAACCTCAAACTATTTGTTATATTATAGTCGTGAACAAATGCACACATGTTACATGTTATGTGGCAAACTACATTCAAACTCAAAAACATTTTTTAATTTATATATAACAAATATCGAATTTTATTAATTTATGCGTGAGTTCATTTTTTTTTATATTTTTAATTTATTGGTAAAAGTATTAATTCTATTAATGCTGTATCCACGGTGAACATAAGTTGTATGTATTGGTGATGTAAAGTTTGTCATATTTTTACAAGTTATTAATTTTTTTTCCTTCGATTTTTATTTCTATTAATTTCTTGTTAAGTTCTATCAAAAACTCACTTATAATTGACTTTGCTTTACCCAACAAAAGAAACGCGTGAGATTTTGTGTAGAGCAAATTGCTGGTATCCACTCACATTTGACAAGTTCTTATAGAGTTTTAAAAATTGTGGAAGGGTATTTTTGTCTTTTTCACGATGAATTAGAAATAACCACTTTATATGAAGATTAAATTATTATGATTAGCAGTAAATATTCCTTACATAACTGAATCCCGAGAGTCCAATTGAGATACAAAGGTTAATTAATTAATTTAAAGATGAAATGACTGAAAAGCCCTTTTTGTTTTTGGGCTTTTTATCTGCGACTTTTCGTCGCTTCTGGGCCAGGTCCCACATGTTGTGTTGGTTACTATTGGTACAAAACAAAACTGATGATGATTGGACACTATCATGGGCCTACATAACTCAAAATATAAATTGGGCTTTAGGCCAATCCATTCATTACATTTGGGATGAAGATACGATGTTGGACAAGTACTAATTGAAATAGAAACTTAGGAGTCGTTTGGTTGGGAACAAGTTATTTCAGGATAATTTATCCAACTTATCCCACCATGTTTATGGGATAACTTATCTCATCACTATGATATAAATGGTGGGATAAGTTATCCCAAACATGGCAACCAAAACAAGATACAAAAACTTTATCTCATCATTATTTATTTCTATCCCTCACACCAAACGACCCCTTAGGGTGTGTTTTGGTATGAAGAAAATGTTTTCCCTCAAGACCATTTAGGTATAATCTGAACAAATACTATGACATCGAAGATTGGAACAGAATCCCCACCCTTTAACATGGATTTGTACTTTTGTTCTGACCTCGATTTGAGACCCCGACTTAACCCCAACACCAACCCTTACTCGAGACTTGACCCCGATTTGATATTTGATCCTCAACCTTGACTCTGGTCTAACCCTAACTTGAGACCCGACAACCGAACCCAAACACGACATGAGATCTGACGTTGACTCGAGACCTAAATATGATCATATTCCCGAATCAAGATCAAAACAAAGACTCTAAGCTAGGATCTGACTTTGACCCCGGGTCATAGTTGAGGAGGGAGTCTGTAGTTGGGTTCCAAGTCGAAGTCGGGGTCAAAAATTGGGCCCTGGGTTAGGGTTGGATGGTGAGATTGAATGAGAGTTTTAGAAAATTTGTTTCTTATTTTACATAGAAAGTCCTTTTTTAAAAAAATTGGAGAAAAATAATTTCATTTTCCAAAACATTTAATTCAACCAAACATGAAAAAATTGAAAATATCCTTCATACAAACACGCACTTAATTATGAGTTTTAAGTTTTGTGTATCGACTATCCATAGACCATCATATCTACTACTCCCTCCATTTTCAAATTAATTGAATTGTTGAGGTGTTTCACACCCTTTAAGAAAAGAAGATCAAGACATAAATTAGGCATAACTTTCCATTTTTACCCTTATTAATTATTGTCAAATTTATGATTAAAATAACTAAACATTAATTAATAATTAATTTCAATACTAACTAATGAAGGGTAAAATTGGAAGAATATTCTAAAACTAGTCTTGAAAATTGAACAATTAAGTTAATTTGAAAAATGAAAAATGTCTCAACAATTCAATTAATTTGAAATGGAGGGAGTATATAACAAGAGAGCTCGGATCAAATTTGAACTTAATATATCGATTCAATCCGAGCTCTTGGAATTGATTTAAATTCTGCATTGGATCACAGTTTCTTGGTGATTTTCTTTATCTAATGAATGAGGAGTCCGTTTTAAAATCATCCGCTTTACACCCACCCCCTTGTGAATGCCTAGAAGCACAAAGGCCTCATATGTCATATGCATTATCTCACACACAGAGACAAATTTGAGTAGTATATACAAGCATATCATTAGTCAAATTTCTCCTTATGCACACCAGAGAACCATTGAACATATAGTATGAATGAAGTACTTCAAGTTTTTGCATGATATTTGTGTCTGATCTTTGTATAATAAACATTTTTTGTGTAGTTTAATTGCTTGGGAGCCTATATTAGCTTTTAAAGAAGTGCTAACATGATCAACTTATTTAAGATTGGAAATAAACAACAACAACAACCCAGTAAAATCCCACTAGGTGGGGTCTGGGGAGGGTAGAGTGTACGCAGACCTTGCCACTACCTCGTGCGAGGTAGAGAGGCTGTTTCCGGAAGACCCTCAGCTTATTTTAAGATTGGAAATGAGTTTTATAAAAAGCTTTCTACAATGAAAACTTCATCTTCATGTGGTGTGAATAGATGATCAGCAGGAGACGAAATGCTTGAATTTCGCGTCTACAAGAGGCTCCTGGTTGTCTCTTGTTGTTGTTCAAATATCTTCTTCAATTGCTTCCCTTGTTCTTCGATCCTCAATTGTAACTTTCGCTGATACTAACAACAGAAAGACGATAGGATTCAGAAAGATTATCTTGATATTGTTTCTAGCTAGTAACATTTTCAGTTGTAAGCATGCTAGAAGTGTCCAAAATTTATATCTTTTTATGTACTAAATGTACCTCTAGTTGCTCGTGAAGACGCCTCTGGACTTCTAGCTTCATACGTAGTGCTTCTTTGATTTGCATTCCACTGAAAAGAAGTCTGGATTAAGGTAATTTTCCAGCTAAATTAATCAAGAAAATTGGTTTAGACAGTTGCAGATTATAGAACATACGTGTTGCTGTCGATCTGTGTCACATTATTTGGGCTGTCCATTTTTCAGATTTCAACTATAGTTGTGCAATGTCCTTGTACTGCTCTTTTGTTGATGTAGTATACAGTAGTGTGGATGCTAAATTCCTGCCATCACAAGGCAGATTTATAGGAGGAAAACAATGTATAATTCCTTTTCATGTTGGAAATGCCTAAGAAGTGAGATGAAAATGTTGTTTTCAATCTTCTGAGGTTCCAAAGATTTCAATACATTTTATAATTAGAATTGTGTAAGGTAATAGTCTCTCCTTGTGTTCTTCGTCATGTCGTTGCTTCTGTGTTTTTGTCTCTTTTTATGTAGACGGACGGATGGAAACATAAGGAGCCAACACAGACTAAAAGATGGAAAATTGCTTGCTATTAGAAATTCTGGCTGTAGAAGGTATCTTGTTTTCTTGTTGCATACAATGCTCTCACAAAATGGTATAACTCGAATAAAACGATGTGAAGAAAAAGGGTAAACATGAATTTGAACTTCAGACTCGAAGGTCTGAACTTTAGATACTTTAGTCTTAAGTTAGGCTTAACTAGTTTCCAATTTTCAGAACTTTTAAGTCATTTCAGTAAACGTTAAAGCTTGAAGCGCGAAGTTCTCATGATATACGTTGTGTCACACTTGAGGGCAAACTACAGAGAAGCAAAGACAAAATTTAGTGTATACAAGCATATTACAACTTACAAGATCACCTTATTAAATAACTATCATTAGTCAAATTTCTCCTTATGCACACCAGAGCACCATTGAACATATAGCATGAATGAAGTACTTTAAGTTTTTGCATGATATTTATGTCTTCACTTTGTAATATACATTTTTTTTTTGTGTAGTTTGCTTGGGAGGCAAAATTATCTTTACAGAAATGCTAACGTCGACTCTCTTTCAAAAACTAGCTGAAAAAATGTAAAACTAATGTTGTTTACATGTCATTGTAACTTATATTAGATTGGAAATGAGTATTATTGAAGCTTTCTGCAGCAAAAACTTCATCTTCGTGCGGGGTGAACTGATCAGCAGGAGACGAAATGCTTGAATTTCGTGTCTCCAAGAGACTCCTAGTTGTTTGTTGTTGTTGTTCAAATATCTTCTTCAACTGCTCCCCTTGTTCTTCGATCCTCAATTGTAACTTCCGCTGAATCTAACAACAGAAAGACAATAAGATTTAGAAAGATTGCCTTGATACTGTTTCAGCTCTAAGCATGCCTACAAGTGTTTAAATTTATATCTTTTCATGTACTAAATGTACCTCTAGTTGCTCGTGAAGACGCCTCTGGACTTCTAGCTGCATATGCAATGCTTCTTTGATTTGCATTCCACTGAAAAGAAATCTGTATTAAGGTAACTTTCCAGCTAAAATAGTCACGAAAATTTGTCAAGATAGTTGCAAAGAACATACGTTTTGCTGTCGATCTGTGACACATTATTCGGGCTGTCTGTTTTTCCAGATCTCCCTGCATCATAGGAAGGAGGGAACTCTCATTTCCAGAAAGAGATGGAAACTTTAAGATTAAGTACTTAGCATGTAATGACAGATTTGAGTATATCTCAGAGAGCATTTTTCCACAAGCAGAGTTAAAATTAAGTTTTTAGTTTGCTGTAAATATCAAATTTAAACAACAACTACGCCTCAGTCTCAAACAAGTTGGGGTCCGCTATACGAATCCCCCACTCCTTCATTTAAAGCTCATTTCATATCATCATCATACGAAATAAAATTAAAGTGATTTGTATAAGAAGTAAGATGAAAATGTTCTTTCAATCTTCTGAGATTTCAAAGACTTCAACAGATTTACTAATAGCATATTTGTTTAAGGAAATAGTCTCTTCTTGTGTTTTTCATCATGTTGGATCTACCTGTTGCGTAAATGATAAAAAATGAAAGCAGAGAAGATTTTTCGAAGAAGGTTTAGAACATGGTTCGTGAGGATTCATATAACGGACTCCAACTTGTTTGGAAATAAGGTGTATTAACTGTTTATCAAGACGAGGATACTTATATGTGGTTAAGGATCTTGTATTTGGAGAAACATATTTGATTTTTTTTTGCTCAGAAATTAACACAAAAAAGCATAAAACAAGCAGCATACATCTGTACTGATGCTTGAGTAATGAAGAGAGCCTTGGAGAAACGATAAAATTGTCTCTGTATGAACTACAAGTCACGGGTTCAAGCTGTGGGATGAATATCTCTTACATAATAAACATGAAGCTTATTTCGGATAATACATACCTTCTGTCGATTCAGGGATGAACTTTGCATTTCGATATTTCTAGTCAAAACAAGAAGGAAAAAACATTTGATTCAGAATTTTGTCTAAATACAAAAAGTGTTCCAAGAAAGTATTTCTTTCATATTAACAAGTACCTGTAAATGACTTTTTACATGAAAAATTGTTAATCCTTCTGAATCCATCAGCTTTAGTATTGCCTTTGGCGTCGCCTCTGGCAAATGAAGTGAAGAACAATTAATCCATAGCCAAAATGATCACCTCCAAAGAAACAAAAGCTAAAAAAATGTGTAAATTTACTTACTGTCAGCTCCTCCAAGACGATTTACACACTCAACAAATCGATCATGAAGATCCTGAGTCCACCTGATTCGTGCCTTACTCGATAAAGATCCTCCAGAACATCCAGAGTTGTTAAAACTATTTGCTGATTGACTTCCAGATTGTTGCCTTATATGTACCAAGTTAAAACCACATGTATTATTTGAGACCTGTTGGAACATAACTCGAGTCAGAATAAAAACTTGAAAAACAATACTACAGTCAGGCCTCTCTATAACGGCCAAGTTTTCTTTGGAACAGACTTTCATATTACGTAATATTAGATGGTTTTCAATAACATCTCGCTATAGCAACTAAAACATATCAGGACAAACAACACTGTTATAGAGAGGTTTGACTGTATTATGTAGACAACAAGCAATTGAAAGTACTTAAATTCAAATACTTGAAAAACTATACTTCAGTCAGACCTCTCTATACCAGCCAAGTTTTCTTTGGAACAAACTTTCATATTACGTTATATTAGATGTTCTCGATAACAACATCTAGCTATAGCAACCAAAACATATCAGGAGAAACAAAATCGTTACAGAGAGATTTGACTGTATTATGTAAACAAGAATCAAGTACTTACACCATAGTCTTGATTTCCTTGAAAAGGGATTGAAGCAGGCTGCCTATTTGAAGAGTCAATTTCTCTAAACAACTTGCTCTTAAGAAGCAAAATCCTCTCTTTCTCTGATAGATTACTAAAGGGATTTCCATAGAGTCCTTCAGGACCAAATGGTTGACTACTTGAAAACTGTGATCTGATGAATGATGGCATTGAAATCTTAGGAAAATCGGTGTCAACTCGTGCTGATGAATCTGCCAAGAATCCATTTCCACATTGCTGAGTAAACGACGTAGTTTGAGGACCAAGATTCTTGGATAGTTGAGAACAACTATTATTGTTGTCTTGGTTTTCATATTGTGTTAATCCAAGGTACCTCTCTGTAGCAAAAAAAGCAGAAGGTGATGATCCTATTCGACTTATAATCGTTCTCGATGATGATGAATCAGTACTAGGCCAAAAATTCTGTTGCTGCTGCTGTTGACAACCATTTTCTGCAGAGTTTTCAGGCTGGAAACAAAATCCCATCTGTGGGAACTCTAAGTTGCAATCACTTGCTAATTCATAGTTCTGAATACTCATTTTTTCGCCAAAACGACTAGTCAAGATCAAGATCAAGAAAATAGCAACTTCTATCAAAATACACAAACAAGGGTGATTCTGTTTTAATATTTTCAACAAACAAACTGCATTTCTTGAATGAATGTCTTAATTAAAAAGCGCGAAAAATCAAGAAACTAAAAGGATGAAGATTCTTGAAAAATAAAAATTGAATCTTTGCTCCTAATTTCTTCTTCTTCTTTTTGTTATATGCTAAATGACTCCATACACATAATATAAAGAATATGAATATGTCAACATGTAAGTGCCAAATGCCGACTATATTTTAAATATTCTGTAACGTAGATAAGGAATGAACAAATGATAAGACCATAACATTTTACAAGGTGAACAATTTACTACTACTATATATAACAGGATTTTGCCCCTTCCAACAAAGAAATACAGTCAAACCTCCTCATACCAACATTTCACTTTCAAATCCCGATCGATTTTTCATGTTATATTTTACTTTATTATAGCAATATTCTACCTATAACAGCACTAACAACTATACTTTATGTATAAAAACAAAATATTATGGTAATTTCAAGTACAAATTTCTAAAAGGAAAAAAAGAATATTTAAATGATATCCATCAGCTATGATCACAACTTCACGAGAAAAAGGTACTAGTATGTCTTTTTTACATTCGTACTATTTCTAAGTATTGGTTAAATTGGTTATCAAGTATATTTCTTCTTCTTGATACACTATTTATAAAATCAAATGACATTATACATATATAACAAATTAACAATATCTTACTATAGCAGCTATTAAATTTTCAGACAAACGATGCCACCATAACGATGTTTGCCTAGAATTTAAGTGTCCTTTTGTGTTTTGTTCTTAAACAATTAAAATGAAAAATGAAAAAGATACAGAATTTTTTAAAAAGGAGGAATATAAGGTTAAACAATTGATTTTAGCATCATTTTTAGATGATAAAAGAATATAGTTTATGGGTGCATCTGTCAACATAATAAATTTATGAGGAATGGTATATATCCACTAATTAATACTCTTATCTCAAGCTTAATTATTCTCAGTAGCCTATAGTGGTTCATGCCTAGAAACTTCCTTATACACACACATTCCTTTTATTTTTTTATTTCTTCTGCAACTTACATCGAAAGATTCTTTTTGAGAAAATTAAAAATATTGAGAGGGCAATCCTTTCGATGAATTGACCGTACTCCAAATCGACATAGATGAACAAGACGCTTGAGAGAACCATTATGAGAGAAAATATAGAGTACGGTCAAATTTTTTTATAGAATCATGTTTATCAATTTCAAAAACTATATTCATACAACTTTTAAAAAAAAAAAAAAATCTAAATAATAACCTTAAAAGGAGACATTTGGATAAATAAGCTTCTCTCTTATTGGTTTATTAATTTAATTAATAATAATACATGTTTTGTTCTTTAATTTTTCTTCGTCCTTTCCTTATGTGAAAAAATGGAACGAGGAGGAATTTACTCCTAAAATCATAGTTTTATTTGTTCGAATTCTTAAAAAATGATGTGGGCTTGTTAGATTCTCCCAAATAGTGCATTTTGGATGTTTGAAACATGTAACTTGTACAACTTTAAAAAATGGTAAATGGCATGCTATAACATGTAATTAAACTGCATTAATTTTTTTATATCGTTAATGTATATAATTTAAAAGTTCACAAACAATTAGCATGCAAATATACCAATAGACCATCAGCCCATTATTTTTTATTTATTTATTATACCTGGAGTATGTGAAGAACACATCGTGTAAGTCGATGATTTTAACAAATATCAGTAGACATACATTTAATAAAATTTCAATCTTAAGAATCAATCCTAATCGAATCTATCGAAGGGCTTCACTTTGAGTGCTAAGCTGTTTATTGTACAAGCAAGAAGTAGACAAAAAGTGAATCATCAGATTGATTCTCCACATAGTATCAAACAAAAACTAAAAAACAAGAAAACCACCTTGGTTATCTCATGATATTTATTTTTTTCAAAATCTTGATTAATATGTAGCTGACATTTACAGTAATAAAATATCCAATCCTCCAGCATAATTTGTTTTTTTTTTGGGGTTAAGTGTTAAAATGGAGAGAATTTTGGAGCAATGATAAAATTATTTTTATGTGATTTATATTTAAATTATCACTACAAGAAAAGTGTGAATTACATAAGGATTTTCCTAGGGTAATGTATGAAAATTCGTATGAAACTTATTTTTCTGCAAATTTTCATACTAATCTATAGGAAAATCCCCATGTAATTCACATTTTTCTTGTAGTGTATATTACAAGTTAATTATGAAATCAGTCATTAATATTGGATCACATATTTATGTTGAGACAGACTCTGGAGAGGAGCTAGCTAGCTAGTGCTTCCAATAGCTTTGATCCATGCTTTAATTTGTATTGAAAAAAATCTACTGAATCTACGTAAATTATTGATTAGAACTCAGTAATTTCAAAAGATTGAAATTTAAACTCATAAGCTTTAAAGTTTTAATTCTAACTTTTTAGTTAGACCACTTATATTACATCAGAGGCAGAGATGGAGCTAGAATTTAAACTTAATATATTTTTTCCAAAACTAAAAAAGTTTAGCATTCGAGCAACTTCTTCTTATCGATATTATGTGTTAGTAACTAGGTTCTTGATTTAATTTTCATACATATTAGTTTAGTAAAATATTTCTTAATATGAACATGATGCATGTTTGAACTAAAGTAAAAGAATTCGACAAACTTTTAGCTTCACCCCATCACTCTGATTACATCCTGATCCTCAGAGGCGGAGCTAGGTGGGGGTTCATGGGTTCGGACGAACTCAATAGTTTTTCCGTAGACCTTATAATTGTACTAGAAAATTAATTAAATATATATGTATATTAATTTGTGAACCACTAACAAAATTGATTGACGATTCTAAATGAAATTTAGAACCCCCAAACTCGTTATTCTCACTCCGTCTCTGCTGATCCTCATAAAAGCGAACTACTTCATTTATTTCTCTTTTGACCAATTAAAAAAAGAATACAAATGGCCGGTTTCCACTATGTGCTAGTAGCCAAAATAAATAAATAAATAAAATGCAACAATAGTGGTTTCTTTGGGGTTTCTATTTGGAGAACTTGATTTTATATCTTTAAAAAATTAATCAAATGATAAGTGGGACTTTTATGATTAACTATTTTTAATTATGAAATGATTAACGGAATAATCGACTACAATTATTTGGTGAAGCACATGAATGATCTATAATCTAATCAGTTTAGACTTTAGCATATAATTATAGCTTAAATTATTTAAAAGATACTAATTAAAATCAATTATTTGTTCGTTAATTATATTTAGGTGCAACCCCTTGCCAATATCCTTAATATTTTTTCTTCCTCTATATATATTTTTGGAATTATTGTTTCACTAAGTTATTGTACGAAAAGTCTAGTTTTTTTTAAAAAAGTATTTTCTTATTGGAGGGATTTTATTTTTTTTACAATTTATTATCTATGTATAGTTTTACCTAATGAAGAATGTCAATCCATAATTCCAAAAAAAAATTGTTAGAGTATTATTTATCTTTACAGGCTTTAACATTCTTGATTTAGTGGCTAACTATACTTATATTTTATTTAATCAACCCAAATTTTAAACGAAAAAAAGAAAGAACGAAAACGATCTTACATAAAATATGCAAGAAAAAAAAAAGATTTCTTCGTTGACTTTTATATTCTATTATTATTTGTGTCATTGTGTGATATTTCCAATTTGGGACAATAAGAGCATGTTACAATAGGTAAGTACCAAAAAATGATTAATTCCCCTAAATTAACGAGATATTAATTGACTAACTTGTATTTGCTATGTCCTCTATTATTTTTTGTATTTTTTTCTTAAAAGTATTTTGATGTATGTTATTTAAATCGAAAGTCTTTTGAAAACGGTATATATATCTACCTCCACGAGGTAGGAATATAGTATACTTACAAGTCTTTCTCTCAATTTTCTTCAGACTTTCCATGTATGATTACACTGAGTATGTTGTCGTTTGTTGACAGGTGGATTAGATTCATATTCAAAAATCACATTTTTGGATATGCTTTTGGCATTAAAATACTGTTTAAAGGAAAAGGGCAAAAAGAGATATATTTATTATTTACAGAATTACGAAAAGGACCTTTTAGTTTTTGTTTTTAGATGAACATTACAATTACATAGCTATTTTGCCTCTTAAATTGTTCAAAGGACACCTTATAGAAAACCTCAAACACATTGGCCAGTTGGTATTGATCAATAGGCAAATTAAAATTATGCTTATTTTATGATAGTGTATAATATATTTGATCTTAGCCAAAAAATTTGGCTTCTCATTTTGCATATTCTTGTCGTCGTTTGGATAAGATTTAAAAAAAAATTATTTTAGAAAATAATTGTTTTTAAAATATCGCATTGTTGAAACATAGAAAGAGCTGAAAGAATAAATTGATTTTTTTCCATGGATATTTAATAAAAGATTTGTGTGATTAATGAACTCAATGAGAGTGAAATTCACAACTATAAGTATGTAAAGATACTTAATTATTGACAAAGTTTAACGATTGAAAAAATAGACCTTTAGAAATTTGTAATCTAAAACGTATTATATATGTGCGACTGTATAATTATAACTTTAATGATGAAATCAATCGTCTTTATACATAAAAAAAAGATACTATTCTTATTGAAATACTCTATAGCTTTAAAAAAATAAAATATGTCATACAAAAATCAAGCCTATATGGTGTGTATTATCCATTGGAAAAATTACTTGAATGTGTACCTTTTAATAAATAATTACTGATTTTAGCGATACTTTTTATTTATTACCATTTATAGCAATACATAGCAATACTATGTTAAATCAATAATATGTATTAAAAGTGAATTATGTATGCAGTATATATGTATTATAACTGGGTTTTTTAAAATATATTATGCTTGTTTGGTAAAAAATTAACACATTATATTATAAGTGTATTAAAATGTGTGATAAATGTATTAACCATCAATACATTTATCACACTCATTGCATGGGAAACATTGTGTTAGCCAAAGGCTGTTGGTGGGCTTAACATCACATACATGTAATGTATGGAACAAAGCAGCTATCTTAAAGCATTTGTGAAATCTCTGTAAGAAGAAAGATAAATTATGGATTGTATGGGTTCATACCTTTTATCTGAAGGGTAGGGATCCATGGGGAGTTGAAATCAAGCAAGCATCATGGATGGTGAAGAAAATACTGAAAGCAGGACAATGGTTAACAGAAAGGGGCCTGCAGGTAACTGAGATCATGGAGGAAACAAACTTCAGCATTAAGAAAATGTACCAGGTACTAAAAGGGGAGTACAATAAAGTAACATGGAGGAGATTGACTTGCAACAATCTTGATAGTCCTAAATGGGTGTTTGCACTATATGTGGCTATACATAGAAGGTTGTACACCAATGACAGACAAAGTAACTAGGAAATTATAGAGCAGAAGTTGAGACACATCAGCATTTGTTTTTCTCTTGTAGCTTCTCAAAACTAATATGGCAAAAGATGCTCAACTGGCTACTCATTACAAGAGGTTGTGAAGGTTGGAATGAAGAACTGGAATGGGCCACAGGGTATGCTACAAGGAAGTCTATTAAGGCAAATGTTCACAGAATGGCACTGGCAGCAGCAGTATACTACATATGGCAGGAGAGGAACCTCAGAATTTTCCAACAAAAAGAAAGGACCACATGCATGATCAGTAGATTAATTACACAAGAGATCCATCATAGAGCTAGCATGATTCCTAGATTAGCCGGATATATGCAGAATCTTAATTTTTACCCCTAGCCTAGATTATAAATAGTTTGTTTTGAGTTTTAGTAGGACTCTGAGAATGGAACATGTCCATATCCAGAATTCTAATCTTGTACAAATCGACATATATCTGGTAATAAAGTTTACAGTAAAAAAAAACTTGTATTATATGTGAATAATAAATTGTTCTTTGTAATATGTATTAAAACTGTATTATAAATGTATTAAAAGTGATCAAGTGAAAAAAATTTATTATTACTATAAATGGTAAATATTTTTTTTAATATAGTATATTTATGTAAGTTTCCCTCATCCATTTTGGTTGTGTTAGGCTTTATAAAATTAGTCAATTTCTTCTATCAACATAAAATTCACATAGAATGTCATGTAATGCATACATCCCTTTTTTCAAAAGCTTAATAATCTAAAAATTTGTCAGTCCTTCTTTTTAATCCATCTTTATCGACCCTCTATTATAAATGTCATCATCGATTATATTGCCGACCTCACCAGAAAAAAAGAAAAATGATAATATCTCGAAGACTTTTTTCGGAGTATATATTTGTTAAATCTCAAGAGTCTCTTGTCTATTTTTTTATTTTTATTTTTGTAAAATAACATAATAGAATTGGGAACATACATTTAACCCTAATATCCAAAAATGGAAATTGTTATTTTTTATATACATTTTGGAACTTCTTCTTCTTCTCAACCATTACATTGATAAATAATAAAATTGCAATAAGTGGAGATTAGATAGTCATTAATAATTATATAATGCAGACTAGAGAGAGATGTGAATGAAAATGATTTTCTCCTTTTTAAATTGTCGGATTCCATCAAGATGAATTTTTCTTTTTACACGTGTTTTAAAATAATAATTTCTTTAATTAAATAAATATTTTAAGTATTTTATTATAATTTATAAAGATTCTATCTCCATATAGGGGTTCTAAAAATAGTTTTATAACAAAAGAATCATTCAATCTTTTTAACAAGCATTTCATAAGTTAGGAAAAGACAATAAAACGAAATTAAAAAAGAAAGACTTTTAACATAACACCATTGTTCATAATTCCATATAAAGGAATATCATTCACATTTTTTTTAGGAATTATACAAGTTTTTAAAGATCCAACCGAATTTAATATAATGCAAAATTATACTTTACGTTAGTTTAAGAAAATTCTCATATATAAGTAGAGAGAAGAGAAAATTCGTTCCGAAAAGTCAATACTCTTTAATAACTTCAATTTAAAATTATTAAATATTACAAACTAATTCAACGTTCTATAACTTGGAATAAGAAAAAGACACCCCCAAAAGGTCAAAATCTTGTAAGGATGAATAAAATCTAACAAACAAAGAAACCCTAAAAATAGAATTATTAATCTTCTATGATTTCTTTATAATATAATATAATGTTTGGCATCAAATTATAAACAATATGACAAGAAGAAAACTATAGAGGAGCCTTAGAGTCTGTCTTTAAATTGTCAAAACTCTCCAAACATGGCCTTATTATTTTTAAATAATTTAATTTCACAAGAAAATTTAAACCCTTTACAAATCACTATCATAAAATTCATTTCACACCTTTAGTGTAAGCCACGTCTATTGACTAATTTTAATCGCCCTTTACTAAGGGTATGTTTGGTAGGATGAAATATATTTTCTATGATTTTATATATCTTAAAAATGATTTTTTTACTTATTTTTTGATGTTTGATGAGTAAATAAAATGATATTATAATTTCAAGAACATTTATACCTAATTTAAGAAAATATTATGGGGATTGTAGTAGGTATTTGTGCCATTATTTGGCCTTGAGCAAGTATTACTCGACACTCAGCAGAAAGCTAGATCTCTTCTCCGGACAGACTCTGACATATGAAGTCTATAGGGCGGTGTGGCGAGGTGGTCAAGGAGTGGAGTTTGGGGTGTGGGGGTGAGAATAAGACACTGAACTTGAAATGTCATTTATAAATTTTATTTATTCATAAAAAATACTTTTCATAATATTTTAATTAACCAAATATGGAAAAGTTTGAAATTTTATACCAAACACACCCTAAAACGACGCTTGCCATCGTTGAAAAGAACATAAATTGGTGACCACTATTTTTAAAGAATTTTTATCATGATTTAAGATCATAATTTGCCTAACCCAATAAGAGATACTTCAATAAAATGGGCAATAAAGTGAATAAAAGTTGAAAAATATTCTTATAGGATGTTTTTAGAATAAGATTTCCACGGTTTATGGATGATAGTGATGGCATGTCATTTGATGTTTATTTGTGTTCGATGAAAGTTTGAATCTGAATAAATATGTCAAATAGATTAAGATCTTATATAGAGTTTGAAAGTCATTAAGATGCTATTAACGTAATGAATATTATGATAATTTACCTTACAGTGTAGTCAATGTAGACACACAACAACTATTATTACAGCCCCAAAAATACAACCACCTCCACCACACAACTACCATCACGTTTGGCGATCATCACAAAATCACCATCGATACACCTGCCACGTAATTAGAGATCAATCAAATGTATAGGTTTTTACCATGACTCCAAAATAATAATTAAATTTACAGTTAAATACTGAATTCCGATAAACCCGTAGATAACCCTTTGGATCTGCACTGATATGGTCAAATCTCGACTAGAGTTACAATTAGGTAGACCAATATGCCATTATGGACTTTGGGCCTTAACCCAACAAATCCTGATTATTACCCGAGTAGGCCCAATAGCTTTAGAAATGGATTATCTTGGATCCGCTTGCCACTTTTTTTTACATCGGGGATCGTTTGATACAGTGGCGGACCCAGGATTTTTACGAAGTGGATTCAAGATATAAAAATATACCTAATATTATTTATAATTTTTATGAGGCTAACATCATACATATTTGACTATACTAAACAATGTTAATACATTTGAAATTTTTTTTACATTGACTTATGAATGAGACGGTAAATAACAAGATGGACGAAAAACTAGGCTTCAATATAAACTAAGAAAATAAAAGTATATTATGAATGATTTCTCTTCATTCAACATTTAACAAATAAAACAAAATATTAAACAAAATAATTATAAATCTTAATTTCATAATCGAATACATAGAAATATACCTAATATTATTTGTAATTTTTTGTTAATTTTAGAATGATAAGGGATTTTTTATTTGAAGAAATAAAAAATAACCACAATAATCATATATGTATATATAAAGACTAGAATCAAGAGCGAAAAACATTCAACAAAGAAGAAGCCAAAAGAGTTTTTAGAATTGAGAATAATAGGGATTAGTGCCTTTTTGGTTGAGTGTTTTTAAAAAAAAATAATTAAAAACAAAAAGAACAAAAGTTGTTGACTATTGGACTTTTAATTGTAAAATAAAAAGTTGTTCTACTTTTTATAGTTTCTAAGTAACTAAAAGGACAAAAGTTACACCTACATAGAGGACAAAACTGTGTGTGAACGTTTTATATAAAAAAAAATGAATTAAAACTAAAATGTGGCAATGGGGATTCGATCCCGGGTTGGCTGGGAAAATTGAACCCCCTCAACCACTCGGCTAAGCTTCAGACTTGTGTTAGTGGGTTCAAAATTTAATATATACATATAAAAATTTTAAAACTGATTAAATATACATATATATACAGTGTTATTTTTCAACAAAGTGGGTTCATATGAACCCACTTGAACCACTGTAGGTCCGCCCCTGGTTTGATAGGATACATTAAAGAAAATAATATATATATTAGCTATGCACCTAATTCATTATAAGAAGATGTGTAACTAGTATATAATAAATCATGACATTAACAATACAAAAGTTAGTAATACATATATGTATGGTTAGCGACAAAATCATCTCAGAGAAACCAAATCAAACAGTGGATAAGAAGTCATTTCAACATAACAAAATATCATCATTACTAATTTGAATATTACTAACACATTCTATTTAGTACTATTTTTATACATTTTGCCAAACGACCCCTAAAAGTTGCCCATAAAGCAAGTGAAAATCAAAAGTTTAAGACCATCCACTTCTAAGACAATTCGTATATTGTTTCATTCAATTTTATATCTCAAACTAAAATTTCTAATCTAATTTGAAAGTCTCATGAGCAATAGAACTTGAAGAAAATTACTAAAACTTTATGATGAATACATGCAATATACATTAGGTTACTTATATAACTTAGGGGCCAAATCCATCACTTTTAAAATATATTAAGGACTATTTTCATCATTAACCAAAATTTATACACAGCGAGAGAGGGAAAGGGGGAAATTACTCACAGCGCGCCTCAATGGAGGTTTCAACTTTTTTTGAATATTCGTAGGGTTCTTACTTTCTTCTTCTTCTGCTGGATTTCAATTTTTAGCGAGTTTTCTTCTCTGATTTCTCAATTTCTTCGATCTGCTTCGTCGATTCTCGAATCTTCTATGAACAATTTCGCCCTAATTCTTTCATAAAAAGCTTCCTTATTAAGCAATGGTTCGAGCTGTAAAACGCGAACCAGTTAGTACTCCCGGTAATGGAGCCAAGACAAGGAGAAATGGTGCCGCAGCGGCAGAGGCAGTGGCGGCAGCAGTAGCAGGCCCTAGCAATAGCAACAACAATAACAGTTCAGTGGAGGAAGAGACTATAATAGGGCGAAGAGTTCTTCGTTCTCATTATCTCAATTTTAAGAATCGGATTTCTGGTAATTTAGTAGTTTCATAATTTTTGCTCCTTTATATGCTTGCATTCAGTTTTTTTGTTTGTTAATTTTATCATTTTATGTGTGATTAGATACTCTGTTGCATAACTGAGTAGATTCATGACTTATCTAATTAGAATTCAGATATGGAATTTAGGTATTCAGATAGTAATGCAACTCACTATTGGTGAAATAGCTATAGATAATTATACTTTTCATTTGAACAAATATAATGCCAAACGAAACAAAACAAAAATCTAAAATGTAGTATCTTTTTCACTGAAATCATGGTAGTCGTAGTGTCGTAGAGAATCGTCATTTTCATCTTCTTTAAATTTGCTAGCAACTAATTCTTACCTTTTTTTTGGATGGTTTTAAGATTAGTTTCCGTTGGAGTTAAAAGAGTTCGATTTTGATTTTATGGTGAATATTTCATGTTAGTAAGTTGATTCCATGAATGCAACTGGTGCTGCTGTCGTTTTTGCATAATTAGGCGATAATATTTGTGTGTTTGTTGCAGATGAGAGAGATAATATATCAACAGTTGATTCAGATAGATTTAAGTCAATAATTGAGGAAGTTGAAAGGCTACATCAGCAAGGTATTGATTCAAGTTTTACGTTTCTGGTGCATTGATACTATATGTACTATTTTTAATGTAGCTTATATATGCCTGTGTGAGTGTGCAATTTGTGCTCTGAATGCCCCTCCACCTTGAAAATAAGTTACACAATTGTTTTTTCTAGAGTTTTGGAAGTACTACTGCAAAAGTTGAAATTTTCGCAGCATGCAGTTGCTAAATCTCATGGTCTATTTGGCAAAAGAATTAGTGCATTTGAGAATAGATGGTTTCTTCAGTAATTGGATTGATAGCCTTTCATTACTTGCTCGCATAACTATGATTGATTTGTTAGATTAGTCTGTTTCTCAAATCTTTATTTTATGCTGAGTTAAAACCTTATTAAAAAAAATAAATTAAGCAAAGCTGAGTGTAAGTGGAAATTACTTTCTTCAGAAAGCTGATGGAATGCCTGATAATTTCCTTTAAACTTGGAGCATGAGAAATATATATTTTATCATTTTCCCTCCAACTTTTGGGATTTATTTAATTGTTGAGAAATGAAACAAAAGCTTATTCTTTTAGATTTTTAAGGTTCACAACCCTGATGACTCATTAACACTATCATATTTGAATATTCTGAATTCAGCCAGAAGTTATTTTCTTTTTTATATATAGTGCAAAAACCTAGGGAACAGGTCGCCGATGCTGAAGCCTTGCTGGACATCACAAACACGTTGGTGACGACTGTAAAGGCACATAGTAATGGAGGTGTGACCCCTTCAGATTTTGTTAGTTGCTTACTTAGGGACTTTGGCCAAGAAGGTGGATCCAGCCGTAGGACAGAAGAGGATGGAAACTCTGTGCACTGGTACAATGTTGGTCGTGCAGTCTCTCATGTTTTCAGGGGTGCTCCTGGATGCTGCACTATGTAATTGTTCAATCATCCATCTTCTTTCTTGATAGGTACTCCTTTGTCAGTTGAAACAGATGTTAATCTATATTATTCACAGGATTGGACCTATGAATACTGAAATTAAGCAACGCAATCCTGTGGTTCGTAAAAAGCGTGTGATGCCAACAGAAAGTGAACACCCGGAGGAGGTATAAATTCCGATTTACAAGCCTCTACACGTCCTTGCTTATTTTGTGGAGAAATTGGATGATGAAATTGCTACCCCTTATCAGAAGCTGGAATATATATTGAGCTAAAACATTTAAAGTACTTTACTCTGATGTTTTCTGTTAGAAGAAATCAAATCTGTAGAAGAATTGGGTCTATCACTAAAATAGTTTAAGCAAGCATTTTGTTTGGATACTATTATCTTGTAGATTTCCATAGCTAAACTATTTCTCTGTATGCAATCGTGTTTATTCATTCTATTTTACATGCTGCTGACTGCAGTCATTTTTCATCTGTAGTTCCTCTGAACTGTATAAACCACTAGCTAACTTTTTCCTACTTTGGTGAAATGAATTGTATCCTAAGATTTCTAGATATATTTTCAGCTAGATGAACCTGATGGTGAAGGCAAGACAGACACTGACAAGAATATGGCGACAATGTTCCAAATTCTAAGGAGGCATAAAGGTGCCAAACTTGAAAACTTAATCCTGAATAGAAGATCCTTTGCACAAACAGTTGAAAATTTGTTTGCCCTATCGTTTCTAATTAAAGATGGGCGGGCAGACATAACTGTTGATGACAAAGGCTGTCATAGGGTTTGTAAGTTTCTTACATCCATAGTTGTTTTCTCATTTCTCGTCTTTTGCTACTTCTTGTTTCATGACTTGAGTAACTAATGCTTATGCAGCACCAAGGAATGCGCCTGCTTCTAATGCAGTCCTTTCTGGGGAGGTTTCTTATAACCACTTCGTCTTTAGATTTGACTTCCAGGATTGGAAGGTAATGCAAACCATCTCTCTCTCTCCCTCTCTCTCAAATAATACATGACTGTGGATGTTTTGGTGGTCTATATTTTGTATCTGTTGAGATTGCCGTATTAGCACACTGAATGACTTTCTATCTTCTACTAAAACTATGTTTCTCACACAAACCTAATGGCCAAGGATTTGGAGTGAGTTGACGACAAACAACTGTCAAATTTGTATAATTCTGCACTAATAACGTGTTTGATCAGTTTTGCCATCCGGCTCATTTTCATCTGTGATTCGTAACAGTTTATTGCTCTAAGCAAGTTTTCTACCACTTTACTGCACATTTTTGAATATGTTAAATGATCATTTTAAGTCCGATAATGATCTGAATTTTCATCCTTATATGCAGCTTATGTTAGCTTCTGTTGCTGTTGGAGATGAATTAATGCCACACAGAAATGAAGCGGATATACCAGCCACTTCTCAACCAGCATCAAGTACCGTAGATAAGGAACAAGCTGTTTCAACAACACCTATAAGGAAGTTATCTCGGAATCGTGGTCTGGTTTTGCAGGAGCAGACTGTAGTTGAAGACTCCCCAGAAAGTGACAATTCTGCAAGAGCTGCTGCCATTCGTAAAGGAAAACGAAAGCTCACACAAGACTAAGCTACAGTTTATCCACTTTGAGATGATGCAGGACGTTCCTTAGTTATTGGTGAAGTATTAGGAATTTGTTAACTTCCTTCTGATTTTCTTCCCACCCCCTCTTTGGCCAATATCTCTTTGGTTAATAGCGTAGAGGTGCCAAATGGACATTAGTTGGGGACATGGGAATTCAAATGTTGGGAAATCCCCCAAGTGAGTTTTATGCTTTCTGTAAATTGTTCTCCGTTTGTAGTAAACAAGTAATTGTGGCACTGGTGGTAACAATTCAGTGTTTTTTTTTCTCCAAATGACGACACTCTGCTAGAATTTCATAATAGCTTAGCTGAATTTCTTAGAGAAGTTGGTATTGACCCTGTTGTATATTTTTATGGTACGCCTGGATGACCATGGTTGGTGCAGAGGAAAAAAAATTATTATTTTTTTGGGTAATCAGAAAGAAAGGTACGTCTGCAGAATCAAGAGAAGGAAACTGTATTCCTATCTATCCAACCCCTTATTAGTAGCTGATAGCTGATAGTTGTATTAGTAGTAGTTCTAATAAAATATCGTGTTATTTTTGGATAATGTATTATCTAGTTCATTATGAAAATGATAATTTTGTATCGAACTTGTGAATTCAAATTATGTTTCATGTTTGTTTTTTCTTTTAGGAGTGAAATATGTTTCTGAAAATATATGGCCAGACACGTATAGAAACTTCACGGAAAACTGGTTTCCCAAAAATATATGGAAATCTATAATCAAACGCTAGCTTAATGTAGATAGTCAGGTAACACACTGAAATAAATAATGAGGACCGCAGCTAAAACTGAGATTGCCTCGTACAAATTAAGTTACCTTTTGGAAAAAGATACGATGTCACTAACAATTGCTATCCGGAATCTATGACAGATAAACAAAACAAAGTTTCTCTAGATCACCAAAGCCATACTAGCATTGCCTCTAGCACTAGCTCTTATTATCTTTTGGGATATCGAGACCCGTGAAAGCTGGGCTGTCAACTCCAACTCCCATCGCATTCAGACCATTGTCAACATACACAGTGGCACCAGTAATCGCTGAAGCCAAAGGAGATGCCAGAAAAGCAGCAGTGTTCCCGACCTCCTCTGTTAGATCCAATTTCAGGTTAGATACTCGGAAACAATAGAGCCGCAAACAACATACATTAATACGACTTTGAAAATCAATTCTTTTCAGCATTCTCAGTGGAAAAGAAACATTAAGGGTGTGACTAACCAGCATATAACTCCTTTTGCAAAGGAGCATTCTCCAGTGAGTAATTTATCATCATGTCGATAAAGCCAATAGCTTTTGCTGCACGACTTCCCAGTGGACCTGGAAAACAATTTACTTGTTTAATTTTCGGCAATGGGATTCCAGATTTATGAGCACTGAGCACGTTGGAAGGAAGCCAAGAAAATAGGACTGTTTTGTGTAAGTCGAACACACAAAAAAGGGTTGAAGAGGTTCTCCACCAAATATATTTTTATACAGTTTAGTTTGTCATGGTCTCATGGAACTGAAGGGATGTACTAACATGGAAAACATACTCTTCCCGTGACGGGAATAAGCTACAAGCTTTGAAAATGCAGCATGTTTTTGAATTAGTTTGTGCAGCAAAATTTCAGAATTCAAAGAGCATCAAGTTATGCGAAAAACTGAGTGTTGTGAAGCATACCTGCAGATATCGTGTTGACTCTGACTTTGTGCTTTCTTCCAGCTTCAAACGCCAGGACCTTCAACAAAAACGTTTATACTACTCTTAAGTGATGCTCATAGTTGAAGCTAAAGGAAATGAGATATGGATTGTTGAAAATAAAATTAGCAACAAACTTACTTTTGTGTCACTCTCCAAAGCAGCTTTTGCCGAACTCATACCGCCTCCATATCTGTAAATTCAAGAAGAATACTAAACTTACACTGAGTAATTAATTAACTTCAATCTAGGCAATTAAGGAGAGTCATACCCAGGGATAATCCTTTCAGAAGCAATGTACGTTAGAGAGATTGTGGCACCGCCTGCAAGGGAAGGACATAGTTGACAGATTCAGATTTTTTTCTTTCTTTTTCAAAACGGTTTCAGAAAAGGAGTTGTCTGATGAACAGCACGTCATTCACTAATTTTGTATTACTAAAATAACGAAAAACAACAGAAGGTTAACAAGAGTTTACCTGGATTCATTATGGGAAGAAAATGCTTTAGTAGAGATATAAAGGAATAACTGGAGGCAGATATAGCTGCAAGGTATCCTTTTCTTGATGTCTCCGATAGAAGTTTGCTAACCTACAATAAGTATTTAAAAGTTATTGGCCTCATGAAGATTAGGCATGGACTTACAGAAAACAATGAAAATAAGAAGGAGAAGTGTACCTCTGGACCATTTGCAAGTGAATGTACAAGGATGTCAATAGTGCCAAAATCTTGTTTTACAGATTCAGCAACTTCCTAAAATATTAGAAATTGCAAGGTTATTTAACAAGTTTATCAGCTCTGTTGACATAATGCATTCCCTAACATACAACACGGATTTACTACTTTACATATAACATAGATAGTTCAACTACAAAAATGGAGGAGAAAATGATAACCAAACACAAGTTCCAGCATCAATGATGCCTATAGCATATAATTAAGTCTTTACTGATAACCAAACACAAACACCAGCAGTCACCAGTAATGATGCATATAGGACACAATGAAGTCTTCCTAACCACATCTTTTTTGGCGCAATAGTTCTAGGGAGCCAAGGTTCAAGAAGATTTTACATAAAAATTCTAGTGCCTTGGTACTATCTGTAGCACCAAAACATAATAATATGAATGTCAACTATAAGCAATGTGCAAAGATAGGGTGGAGAAAGGTGAGACAACCAGAAACATCTGATATATGTTTGAATACTCTTTGACATGCATGAACCAAAGTTTCCTTTAACATGAGCATTAACAATTACATATGATTGCATGTAGGCACATATCCAGTTGAAAAATATGATAAACACCAACAAATATGTAGAGCATAATACCGAGACAGTCCACTTTGAGGATCCGGCGTAACGTTTGTTTGTTTTCACCTGCACCATACAAATTTCACCAAGAATGATTAGACTTGTACAATTTTCCTATAATTCGTTGGTAAGAGTTATCTTACATCCTCAGGAACATCTTCTGGACTGTCAAAAACTGCATCCAATGGGTAGACTTTTGCAATTTCCATCAATGAACCATCAGGCAACCTAAAACATCAAATTACATTATCCCTCTGAAAAGAATGGGGGAAAAGAGTACATGGAAAGAAAAAACATCATCATTCTTACACTCGTGATTGGTCAAATTTCCCACGGCGCAGACTGGTCTCGAAAATGTTGAGCGCCTAAAATATGAAGTTATTAGAAAAGATTACCTCTTTGACATTGCTATAAGTAACAAGTAGTAGTAACTTCATAAACAAATCAAATATATACGTACAGGCACCCATGTACCAACAAGAATTTCAGCCCCTGCAGCAGCAAGAGACTTTGCTATTGCCCATCCATACCCATTGTCATCTGCTATGCCAGCAATAAATGCCCTCTTACCTGCATCAATAAGAAATAGCAATCACTTATTGCAAGTATGAACTCTGAATTTCTGCACAAAAACTCAACTCAAAGGAGAATTCATAGACACTTCAGAGCAACCTCTCAGATCAATAGGCAACCCTGAAACTGGCACTTGTTCACTAGCTCCAGACATTGCTTTTGTAACCATCCTTTCAAATTTTATAGGAGCCAATTTGAAGCTATGGATTGGCTTCGTGAGCGAGATATGTGATGAACTTCTAAAATCACTAAAAGATTTTCTTTTACTTCCAAAACTGAAACTCATAGTGCTCATTTTCGAAATATTCTGAGATGCGGAAATGCATTGTTTGGTTGCTTGTATTTGCAAGCCAGGAGTTGTGTTTGCAGCCATTTCCAACAAAAAAGAATCTGAAGGAATCATAGATGGTCAGTGCAACGAAATATCATTTAACCAGGAAAACATATATTATAACACGTTAACATCTAAGCAATTTGAGAAATAAAATCAGTCAAATCCAAATGTGTAAGTAAGTAGATGTAAAGCTTAGAATTGTATCTAACGAGATATTATTCCATATAACACAAATCTGAACTCGGGAATAACCCCCCACCCACCCCAAAAAATGATGAAGTTAAGCATTCATGAACAACCTCCATCAAGCGCTCAAAAATAAGAATGATCAAGCATCACCCCAGCTTAAAAATGTGTGCTTGGTAGAAAATATTTTCCGGTAAGATATTTATCAAAGATCAATGTTAATGCAAGGAAAGTGGATGACGTTTTGATTAAAAAAATTTGATAATAATGTCTGAGTGTTGTTGGAGAAGGCAATATGAAGTTAAAAGTTGAAAAAATTGTAAAGAAAATTAACTTCCACTAGGAAACTGGATAGCATTCTTTCTCTCTTTGGTGAAAAATGGTTCTGTTCGTGAAAATTTTCCATCATAACATGCACAACCTACAACATCTACCCTCAATCCAAATCATGATGAGGTCAGCTATATGAATTGTCATTCACTCATTTAAGCTCAACTCATATCATCATTATACCAGACACAACCTATAATAAATAATAGCAGAAAAAGCTAAAAACATAGCTCAAGCAGTACAGGAATGATATTACAGATGCATACACTCAAATGCATTCTAATTTCCAGATTTAATCAAAAATACAAAACGGAAACAAAAAAATCCGACAAAAAAACTGAGATATCGTAGCTCAAGTAGTACATGAGTGATAATACAGATGCATACACTCAAATGAATTCAAATTTCCAGATTTAATCAAAATACTGAACGGAAACAGAAAATTCCACTGATATATCGTAGCTCAAGTAGTACAGAAGTGATATTACAGATGTATACATTCAAATGCATTTTAATTTTCTCCAGATTTAATCAAAATACAAAACGGAAACATAAAATTCCGACGGAAAACACAAAATCGCGAACTGATAGAGATATGAATTGATCAATGTAGCAAATCTAAACAGCATTTGGATCATAAATGTTTCTGAAAAAAATAACTCACCTCAAGTCGATGAACACGAAGAAACAATGCTTAAAGAAGAAAATAAACTGATTTAGATTTCTCAAAGTAGAATTAATATAGGTCTCTTTCGATGAAATCGAAGTTGAGGAGCTTTGAAAATGTAGCGAGTGAGAGTGCTAACAGGTGGGACTTTTGGCTCTTCTGTTGAATGGCAATTTTACCCTGTTAAGGGTTGGGCTTATAGGGCTTATAGCCCAACTCCATTAGTAGCCCGTCAAAAAAGTGAGCCTAGCAGATTTACCTTATAATAATTAGGTAGAAATATTATATAGGGGAGAATAATAATAATTAGGTAGAAATATTATATAGGGGAACTAAGTAAATACCTCATAAAAGTAAAATAATTACATACATATATTCCTTTATATTCATACCCCACTAAATAATTATTTTATATACCCTCAACTAATTTCGATTAACTGATACTAAATCAGTATTATACATTCTATTGGTATTATTAAGGCTGGTAATTTCGCTTAACTGATACTAAAACAATATCATAGATTGTATTGGTATCATTAAGATTGATAATTTCGCATAATTGATACTAAATCAGTATATGTATACACACTGTATTGGTATAATTAAGGTTTCTTGTTCAGAAACTACTCATTAGTCAATGATACTATAAGAGTATGTATACTCTTATAGTATCATAGACTAATGAGTAATTTCTGAACAAGAAATCTTAATGATACCATAAAAAAAATATATATATACTCTTATAGTATCATTGATTAATAAGTCATTTTTGAACAAGAAATCTTAATGATACCACAACAATATATACACACTCTTATAATATCATTGACTAATGAGTAATTTCTGAACAAGAAACCTTAATGATACTAATACAATATATATAGTGATCTAGTATCAAGTTAAGCGAAATTATCAACCATAATGGAACCAATACAATAGATGGTACTGATTTTGTATTAGTTAAGTGAATATTATCAGTCTTAATGACACAAATACAATATATGATATTGATTTTGTATCAGTTAAGCGAATATTATCAGCCTTAATGATACCAATACAGTATATGATACTGATTTAGTATCATATATGTAGAAATTATCAGTCTTAATAGATGAGGGGTATGAGTTGTAATTATTTATGAGAGAATGGGTATTTCAGGAATTATTTTGGATTTGGGTATGAACTTATTTTGGATTTTATGACCCATTTATGTAGTTTTCCCTATTATATACCCGCGCAGTGGCATCAAGATTTTCACTCAGGGGGTTAGAAAAGTAGGGATTTGGGAAGTGAAACTTGATTTTTTTTTGGGGTTCAAATCCACACTTTTAGGAACTGAAACTAAATGAAAAGAAAGTTAAAAAAAAATAAAAATAAGGATTATTTGGGAAGTGAAACTTGAACTTTTTGGGGTTCAAATCCACACTTTTAGGAATTGAAACTAAATGAAAATAAAGCTAAAAGAACAAACACTTACGCTGGGATTCAAACTCTTGACGCTATTATATACCCGCGCAGTGGCATCAAGATTTTCACTCAGGGGGTTAGAAAAGTAGGGATTTGGGAAGTGAAACTTGATTTTTTTTTGGGGTTCAAATCCACACTTTTAGGAACTGAAACTAAATGAAAAGAAAGTTAAAAAAAAATAAAAATAAGGATTATTTGGGAAGTGAAACTTGAACTTTTTGGGGTTCAAATCCACACTTTTAGGAATTGAAACTAAATGAAAATAAAGCTAAAAGAACAAACACTTACGCTGGGATTCAAACTCTTGACGCGAAAGTTAACTTAAAGGAGACCTTCCACTGCGCTATAGCTTTCTTCTTGTCCATGAGATGGTTCAAAATTAATTTATCTACATAAATACAAAAAATTTACCTTATATATATAGTGTAATTTTTTGCCTAAGGGGTAGGGTGAACCCCTGTAACCCACGTGGGTCTGCCCCTGTACCCGCGCATATATTTTAAACATGTGGATATAAATGCATTTCATTATTGTTATGAACATAACAATGTGTTTCGCTATAATAATATTGTATCTGTGTGGACACAATATATTCACTATATTTTGAAACAAACTATTGTTACGTAAAACATGTCAACTTAAAAATATGTTAGTCTTTCTTCTTCTCATGCCTTTTGCATGATGGACCATCACATAGACAACCTTTTAGGATCGAGGTTTGTTCCACCGTCGTATTAAATTAACATTTAAGTTCAAAATCATATTTATCATGGTCCAACTTCATATTACGTATTTTCTCTCCCCAACATACGTTATAAATTTATCTCTTGAACTACACCATCAACGAGTTTAAAAACACACATACACTTGTATATGTTGTGTCTTATGAAACTCTTCACTCTTTATTTTCATTTCTTTTTTGGTAACACTGTTAATATTGTCATAGACAACAAAAACCACGTGAGTACAAGCTAAAGAGCACCTCGACATCTTTTTATAACATGCCAGATGAGGCCTTAGAAAGAAAGCAAAAAAAAGTTACATATGTAATCTCTGCATTAATCCTTTAGTAATATGAAGTTTCTTGTATATGTAATGTAACATCGATCTATCTGTCAATTCCTTCTTTATATGCTTAATTGACCTCTCTGTATATACATTTTGACCCTCGAACAACTTTCAATTTTGAGTCCTCCATGTATGGTAGATCATTGCCCCCATAAGGCTGTAATAACCTCCTTCTATATGGATTTCCAGTGTTTCATCCTTATTTTCATTAACATTTGTCGCACACTCCTATGTTATATATTTGATTTCAGTCCATTGCATTATAATTTTCTTAACTGTTTCAAATTATGCACTTTCATCAAATAGATGATTAGTGGTTCCCTCATAGTTATACAATCAATATTGTAGGCTATCCATATGAATATTCAACTAGTTCAATCTCCCATTGATGAGCCGTCTCTCTTTAATAACTAACCACATAATAAACCTATCTTTAGACTATGCTACTGTATTCCAGATTAAAACAACAACATCAACCTTTTCTTGGTTTCCTAAGATAGCTAAATAGCTTTCGAAATAGAGTACTTCCCTCTCAAAATCAAGTTGTATTTTTCCTGCGTATACCGATCTCTCATGTCATCTCTTAATGATCTTAACTTTTTCTAATATCAACTGTAGTCTCGAAAATGCTTATATTCCATTTGTGTTATCCTTATCTTTTCCATTTCAATATGGTATTTACTTAAAATATCACCTGCATATCTTCTTCAAAAACTTATCTGCATAGAAATTTATCTGTCTGTCTGATACAATATACATTTGTGTTATGCCATATAAATTCCTTCACTCTCTTTTTTACATTTCAATATGAGTATTTACTTAAATATCACGTGCATATCTTCGTCAAAAACTTATCAACCTAAAAATCCGTCCTTCATCATGAGCATCACCCTATTGGACCCAACTTAAAAGGCCTCAAAAATACAACTAAAGCCCTAGGATAGTAGATCCACAAAGTGCACGTAATTTGATATAGCACGTGACCTCCTCCAATTTCTCCACGTCGTAATTTCGTCCTCCAAATAAATTCAAAGAAAATATCAAAGATATTCCCATTATTATCCACTGTTCATATATATCTCATTCTCCTCATCTTCACGCTCTCTTCTCCTTCACCGATAAACCCTAGAACTAGGGTTAGGGTTTTAACCTACTGGTTTTTTTCATTCGTCTACTTCTACTGCTTTGCTTAGGGCTCTATAGGCCGTAGTTATATTTTCCTTTTGTTTTTTTTCAGAGTTTTTTTGTTCAGTTATTCGAATCTGAGTGTTTTAAGTAGCTATGGATTTCCGGAAGAGAAGCAGAAATGAAGCTGGTTCGAACTTCAATGGAGGTTTGAAGAAATCAAAGCCAGGTTTGTACATTTTATAGATCTACTTTTGTTCTCAGTTTTATGCTTATTTGGCCTTTTTGAATTGTCGTTTTCTCGTTATGAATCTTATGGAGGAATACTGTTTGCATTATCTGCACCGTTCGTTTATGTTGTTTAGATTTTGGTATGTTCATGTCTCATGTATTGAAAGCTTTTCCGTATTTCATTTGGCTTCTTTGTTCTGACTTCTCTTGTAATCGAGGGAGGCGGTAGAGCAGGAATGGCTGCTGGTTGAAGTACTTTGAACCAGTGCTAACGCTAAATTGAGTAAAATACTCTCCTGAAAAAGAAGTAAAATATTTATGTTTAGGAGGATGAACAGAGGCTTGCATAAATCGTAAGAAGAGGAAGAAATTTTTGAAGAGAGACAACTTGGTGTCTTAACTGTTTACTAGGGGAACTTTATGTTTATCACTTGCAGCTGGAAGAGATGAACTTCTAATTATTAAAGAAGATGAATTCTCTCTGAAATATGCATAGAAAGCCTGAAAGCTTTATCTAGGTGAAAAGGGTATACAAAACCTTAAAGACACTGAATTTACAGTGTAGTGTGGCTTTATATCTTTATTTACTGCGACGACTAAGGTATATCTTACAGAATATATGGTGAACTCTCTTCTCTAATATTGAGATTCTGAGTTTCCGAGTTATAATTGAATGTAGTTCGTTACGATGTTAATAAAGTATATGATATCTTTAAAATTTTGTCCAGCATCAATTTAGAAACTATCAAAATTTCTAACTTGTAAAAATTAATTAATTTGGTGCAACAGAAATGGACTCCTTATCAGGTGGTATAGGAAGTAAAACGAAGCCATGCACGAAGTTTTTCAGGTTCAAATCTTTCCCACCTAATGACATTTTTTAACTTTAAATTTGTTGTGGACTTTTAATTGGTATCAAGTGCAAGATCCAAACGTTCAGTATTTTCCTGTTGTGAGAAGCTCAAAAGAATAAATATTCGCCCTTGAGGGCTGAGGTTGATGAATTCTCAATAAATTGTCTAATAGTTAATGACGAGACAGCTGTCTGTTAACGATATCCACAGAGATAAATATTTACCCGCTGTAATACACTTGGAGGAGAGGGGAACTCTAATATAAAATATTGTCACAGTCCTCCAAAGTTTCTATCTACTATGTACTGCAATGATTTTTTTCAAGCCTTAATATGTTTCAAACAGGTAGGTAATTCTTTTTTTAACTGTAAAGCTGCGTAGAGTTGGTATAATCTATGTAGAGGTATTTATTTAATGTCTAAAATGGCTGAATCTCAGTTTTCTGTGTCTACAAGTTAGTGGACTTCTTAAAAAGTTTGAGTTGCAAAATGGTACAGAAGGCATCTGTGGGACACTTTACCATTTGATGCTTTATATTACAAGTACATGCCATATCCTTTTTGAAAGAGTAATGAGCTTGGATTTAGGTGATGTCCTTTTTCTTCAGTTCAGAAGGGCTGAATGGGTGCTGAAATTTCGTCCTTGTGATGCTCTTCAATTACATGAAAGGAAGTATTTTCTAAAGTCAGAAACTTTTTAAATCAATGCATTCTTAGCTAAGAATAGAACATAGTGCTAGCACACAATCCAAGATGGTGTATCAAGTTATCAAGAGGCTTAGTTGTTGTCTGCAGATACATTAGGTTGGTGTTCATAAGGATTCTTTTATTTTGGTTAAGGATTTGTATGTTTCTGTGTAGGATAAGAGTAAGGATTTGTATGTTCATAAGGATTCTTTATTTTATTCAAAGGAATAGTCTTAAGAACCCGTACTTGTCTTAAAAATTATTAGATTGTGATGAAACAGGCCAAAAGCAAATAACCTCAAGGATTCAGTCAATTTTGACCTGATTTTTTATTTATTCAATTTTCCTCAATGTTAATCAAAGTGAGTATTTTTTATGTCCTTTGCTTTGGATGAATAACAGGGAGAGTTATTATCTTTTCTTCATTTGAACATCGTTTGTTTCAAAAAATCAGTTGTTTCAAATGTTCTTCTCATGGGAGATTGGGGTGCGCAAAAGGGAAGTAGTTGTATTGTGTCTTCTTGGTGATTGCCTGATTGGAGCCTAGGAAGTCAGCAAACCCTTTTTTGCAGCTCTGTTGTATGTATATAATATTGGTTGCAGTTATCCACCATTGTTAAAAGCACTTGAGTGCAGCTAGAGTGCTTGCTTTTTTTGTTCTGTGGGATGCCCTTTCCCTTGTTCTTAGAATATGGTCTGGATAAGATTCTCATTTGCATTAGTATACTAGTCCTGTTATGGTGAATTGATAATATCTGCTTTCTGGATTATACCTGTTTGCTAATATTGAGATGGGAATTATGTTCTTAGCTTGGTTTGGAGTTGATTTTGGTCGATTTGTTTTTACACAGCACTGCTGGCTGCCCATTCGGTGAGAGCTGTCATTTCCTTCATCACGTCCCTGGTGGCTATAATGCTGTGGCCCAGATGATGAACTTAGGATCAGCTCCACCAGCATCAAGAAATGTGGCTGCACCACCCATGTCCAATGGAAATGCTCCTGCTGTGAAAACCAAACTTTGCAACAAATTCAACACTGCCGAGGGATGCAAATTTGGAGACACATGCAATTTTGCCCACGGGGAATGGCAAATTGGCAAGCCGATTATGCCATCACAGGAAGATCCACGTGCCATGGGGGTTGGACCTGCTCCTAGTCGTTTTGGTGGGCGAACAGAGCCTCCTGTTTCTGGACCTGCTGCTAGCTTTGGTACCACGGCAACTGCAAAGATCAGTGTGGATTCTTCTCTCGCTGGAGCAATCATTGGGAAGGGTGGTGTGAACTCTAAGCAGATTTGTCGACAGACGGGAGCAAAGCTGGCAATCCGGGAGCATGAAACAGACATTAATCTCAGAAACATTGAACTGGAGGGTACCTTTGAACAAATTTCTCAGGCTAGTGCTATGGTAAGAGAGTTGATCAACAGCCTTGGTCCAGTAGGTGGCCCTGGGAGAGCTCCTTCAGGTCATGGAAGAGGTCCGGCTGGTCCTGGTGGCCCCGCCCCTCCTATGAGCAATTACAAGACGAAGCTCTGCGAGAATTTTGCTAAAGGGTCTTGCACTTTCGGGGATAGGTGCCACTTTGCCCATGGGAATGATGAAATGCGCAAAACAGGAACCTGACTTTAAGAAGCCAGGTTCTTCTCTGTGTTACCTTGCTTGTGGTCGGTCATGCTGATACATTGTATATCTCAATTTTGGGCTCTAGTTATGAAATGCAACTTCATGAGAGGAACCGAGTATTATCTAGGCATGAATTGATATCTTATTAACAGTACACTATTAGTTCTAGCTTTGTTGAGTTGTGTTAGTTGCTTATTAGCTCTGTTTTCTCTTTCATTTATTTAATTAATCCCTTCTATATCTTGGTAGTTTTTGATTGTTGTCTGAAGGATGTCGCATGAATATCATTAGATTACATGATCTTGCTTGACTCTTCCCTTTTTTCCCCCTTTGAACCATTGGTGATCGTTATCGTATTCTTTAGCGGGATGTATGTCTCCATTAGTACTTTTGTTTCAGGTGAGTTTGTTTTTTTCTATCTAACAAGAAAACTACTACTTGCATCAAGTTAGTTTGTCATGTTACGAATTTGGAATAACTTAACTAATTTGCATTTCTTGAAACATACAATAATCAAAAAATATAACAACATGAAGAAGAGGGGAAATTAAACTCCCCCAAATGTAGTGTCATTAAGGCAACATAGGCTTCAAAAGCCATATATTTCTAGCTCAATATGATATCCTAACTATAGATTTGGATTCAGGATTTGATGATCGTGGGTTTTGATCACAAATCTTTTTATTTATTAGATTCTCAATAACAGCTATTGAATTTTACTTAACCCGTAACCTTATTGTGCTCCTCTCGAGCCTAACTATAGTTACCAGTTACCACCAGTGCTATAGTTTAGCTGTTATGAGGGTGTCCAGTGGAACCCGCAGTTGCGTTTGAATAATGTGGCCTCCCGGTGCCCGTGCCGGCGCCATGGTGGAGAGCTGCATTGCGGTCTTGAGTTACTTGCTTGTTCATCTCTGCTTCATAGATCCTTTCATCTTTCTTCTCCGTTGCCATCGCTTTTTCGGTTGGATCATGAGCTTTCATCTTCTCCACCTTAAAAAAGTAAAACAAACAAATTTAAACAAAATAATTGTAAAATTATGGATGGAAAGTAAAAGAAAAACAAAAACGATAGATAACCTTTTCTTGGACAGTAGCTTTAGTTTTTTCCATGCCAGATTTTGCCGAAGCGGCAACATTTGATGCTTTTTCCTTCAATGACTGCATTTTGTTATTCTAATTAGTTTCTGCAAATGTAAAAATACTTTTATGCTCGATTAGTTTATGTTATATAATAGTATTATACTATCGCGATTTAATTATATTTGGCTAATGAGTAACGGTATAACACATGCCCTCATATTGCATCGTACATTATCGTTCTTCACTAACATTTCGACATCTGTCGAGACAGGTGTTAGAGTTCATCGAAGTGTTAGCAAAATGTCTGAAGTAGAGAATTTTTAGGATGAGGAGAAAATTGGGATTTTTTGTGTTTCATATTTACTTAAAAGGATAAAACTTCTGGCAAGCAACAAATTTCAAGGAAATAAAATTAAAAAATTCCACTATTTTAAACAATTGTTCTCCTAACAAAGAGATAAGTAGAATTAATTATTGTTTGAAAAGATAATGATTATAAAAAAAAAAAAAATCAGAACAAAGGATACTTAAAGCCAAGTATATATAGTTTAAACACATTTAATTAGGGATTTGTCTCAAAATAAGTATTACAATTAAAAATCATGTTCATTAAAATTAATAAATGTAACATAAGATCTATTAAATTATCTATTTTAATAAATGTCTCATGAAAATTTAAAAATTATAAAAAAGATGGGACCATAAGAATATAGTGGAAAAGCCAAATTGATTTTCTATCTTCAGTTTTTAGAATAACACTAACTTGGAAATGGAGAAAGTACTATTATTCAACTTCTAGGACCCAAATATGATATTTATAAAAATTTCTAGGGAACTTATACATTTTTGTTTGGACATGCCATATACCATTTAAATTTCTTAAATGGTAGTGTAATATTTTTCATTAATATAGAGCCCTACAAATTTATGATAAACAATAAAATTTCATCAATTTTTGTACTCTTATAAATGAAGAAATCATAATTCATAAACACCACATTGATAAATCACACCTTTTTCATATTTTTTAATTAAATATCCACTAATCAACAGTAATAACTCTTCATTTATTTTTTATATAATTTTTATATATAACCTCTTCTTAAACTTATCAATTATATTTTATATTTTAAAAAAATTAAAATCATAATATAAAATTACATGTCCAAACGTGAACTACTGCGAAACAAAACATAAACATTCTTAATATAGGAAGAGTACCACTTTATTTATTTATTTAATTTGGTGTCAATCTTAAAAGCTAACACCCACACAAAAAGTGTGAATCACATCCCTCCCCTAATAACAAAACAAAAAAAACAAACACCAAAATTAAAGTAAGTAGCTTCATTTTATTTTTTCTTTCTAAAAAGTGGTATGATCGCCGGTGGTGGCACCATAACCAGTTCCAGTTCCAGTTGTAGTTCCTCCTTGTTTTGCAGCTGCATGCTGTGCCTTAGCATCTCTCTTCTCCATCTCCGCCGCTGCAACCCTATCCTCTTTCTTCTCCGTTGCCATCTCTTTCTTCAATGGATCCCTCGTCGTCATCTTCTCACCCTGCACAAATAGATATATATGAACTCATAACTTTAAAAATATAACTCAAATCAACAACAAAAAATTGAGCGAGTTATTGACCTATTTATTTATTTATTTATTTATTAGTGTAGTCCGTGGCGGAGCCAGATCCGAGAATAATAGTGTGTAACTGTAAAATAAAAAAAATAATTGTACTATTTGGAGTTCGAACCTGAAACTCTTTCATGAACACCCATAATCACTATGCTTTTGTCACAGGTGTCCAACTTTAAATATATATCCTTTAAATGTAGAATTTGACATATACGTAATATCTAGGGTACCTCATTTTAGTCCACAAATATATAGCCTAAATTGAATCATAAAAATATTTTTACAAATATCTTATATAATCATGGTAAAAAATAAAAAACCATCAAAGCGAATTAAGTTATGACGCGTATTTTAATTTATTTCAACTTAAAATAATTTTTAGACTGAGTTGATAAACCTCACATATTAACTCTGCTTGTCATTCAAATTCAATCCAACCCGCCAGACATCTAAAACACAAAAGACACTTAAAGAACCTATTAAAGGTAAGGAATTGGAAACCTTCTCTTGAAGATTGGCTTTAGTCTTCTCCATGCCAGCTTTGGCTGCAGATGCTGCGTCCTTTCCTGTCTGCATTTTTCTTTTTTTCTTCGCTAATCGATTAATTCGTTTCCTCTCTTCTTCTTTCTAGAGTGTTTGTAATTTCGTTTGTTATAAAAGTTAGGTGATGAAGTTTATATAGGAGTTTGGATAGATAACTAAGTGATGCCACGTAAATATTTATAAATGTACACGTGGTGAGTCATGAGATGTAGAATCTTTGAGGTTTTGACACGTTTGGTTGTCAGTAGTTGAGTAGATAGACATGTTAATTCCTTTTTGGATTTGTATCAACTAGTCCATGAAAAGATGACTTTGAATTCTAATAATGTACTTTTAAAATATGTAATATAATAATAATAATATTTTTAAAAATAGAAAAAATGCAGAGTATTTTCTGTATTTGTTAGACAGATTAAAATTTGAAATGTATTGCATTAAAAAAAAAAGAGAAATAAGAGAATTGATTGTCTATATAGTTATTTTACTATTGAAAATGGAATAGTAGGTAGCTATTACTTTTCTTTATATATAATGAAAAAATTACTTTACTATTGAAATATTCTATTATTGCTATATTGTTACATTAAATATGAATGTTGCTGGGTGGAGCCATACAGTAGTGTCAAGGTGTCTAGCTAGACGTCCTAATATTTATTAAAAAATTATGGTATATATAAAGTCAAATCTTATTGTATATCAGTATATAGAGTATTTTGAACACCCTTAGAACAAACGAAAACCTATAATTTATGTAGTATCTAATACAATCGCGCTCAGGTTCGAGTCCCTATAGAGTAACAATGCAAAAGATGATCTTAACCTTAGTTGATGTAAGACTCGTCCTATGAATAAAACCTGCGTTATCTCTCTAGTAGTTATAATTAAGTAGTCTATTTGTTAGCGATAGAACTAAGTATTTGAAAAGTAATAAAAAGAAGATAGCGATAGAACATAGTATTTGGAAAGTAGTCAAAAAATTACATTTACATTCTACATAATAAGAGTTCAAGCTTTATATATCATTAGTAAACCTAAGTAATCTCCTTTTAGGAATTGAACCAAGTATTTATTAAGGATATACAGTCAAAAGATTATATTAGACGTATATAAAATAAAATAATCTATTTTTTTTTGGTTATACGTGAGTTGTTAAACCTCTTGATACAACGAAAAATTCGAATATAGATGTACATGAAGTTCAAATTTACTTTTAAATTGTATATTCAATTTACAACTATGCAAGAATTTTATTCAAATTATAACCACTATTACATTCTAAAATTTAAGAATGTTATTTGAATCTCTTTGTATAAATTCCTTACAACTTTTTTTTTTTACCTAATATAAGGTGACTTGATGGGATGATGTGTATTACTCGAAACTCCTTGAGAAATAAGGAAAAAAAAGAGATGTCATGGACAAACTCTTAATACATTACTTGTATTAAAAAAAAAAATTCATCTTGTATTGGATAACGCGGTTTACATAACAACATTTAGAAGTATTAATTTTACAACTCAAACCAGAAAAACAACTTCCTATCTAGCTAGGTAATTAAAAGGCAGAATCAGTGGTAGATGATCCATGGCGCCCACCAGTATTAGGGCCTTGAACCGTAGCTCTTCCGCTTCCCGTGGTGGTCCCTGGTGGATACTCGCTCCCCACCATGCCCGTTGTGGTCCCGGTTGGGTGCTCCGCTGCCAGGCCTCCCGGCATCACACCAGTAGCTTGCCCTGCGGTAAGGCCGTGTGTCCCGGTCACACCAGTGGTTTGACTGGGTGTAATGTCATGCGTTCCAGTGGTGTGACCGAGACCAGTATGCTCTGGTGTGATGCCATGTGTCCCAATGGTGTGACCGAGGCCAGTATGACCTGGAGTAATGCCATGTGTACCAGTGGTGTGACCAAGACCGGTGTGACCGGTGGTAGTGCCATGTGCCCCAGTGGTGTGACCGAGACCGGTATGACCTGGAGTGATGCCATGTGTACCGGTGGTATGACCGAGACCAGTATGACCCGTGGTAGTGCCATGTGTCCCAGTGGTGTGACCGAGACCAGTATGACCTGCGGTCATGCCATGTGTACCGGTGGTGGTGTGACCGAGACCCACACCACCACCAGTAGCAGTATACGCAGTAGTTCCTCCAGTGGCAGCCGCTTTTTTTGAGGCCGCGTTCTGCTCCTGCGCCGCTAGCTTATCCATCTCCGCTTGATGGATTCTCTGCTCCTTTTTCTCCGTCGCCATTTGTCTTTGCACTGGATCACTTGTCGTCAATTTCTCCGCCTATCCAAACAAAATTTCAATTTAATTGATTATAACAAATCAAATATACTAATTAATTACTCTTCATGTGAAACTGATTTCACATTTCGCTAACAACCAAAAACTCGAAGATACAATATGAGAGTTACAAAGGATAGTTTTGACTGTTAACAAAATATGAGATAAAAAACCTTCTCTGTAACAACTGCCTTTGTTTTTTCCATGCCAGACTTAGCTGAAGCTGCAACATTAGCTGCGGTTTTCTTTGTTGCTTCCATCTTCAAATTATTCCTTCTCTTCTTTGTTAGTAGTTGTATAGATCAATTGGCTCTGATTTGTTTTTTTCCAGAAAATATGATTCGATGGGACTATAATATAAAGTTTCTTGATTATAAATACTGCACGGGACAAAATTATTCATCGTTTGGCATGATTTAACAAGGACATGGGGGGTGATGCCACGTGGAATTAAAGTGATACGTGGATGCATATAAGAGTTGGATGCATGAGATTCAAACACGTTTGTAAAATTGTCAAAATGATAAGAATTGCTTGCGGCTTGACGTTAAGTTGTGACGATTTGGTTCGCCTAAGTCCATTTTTACTTATTCAATTTAAAATAAAATGTTATTTTATTATTATCAAGAAAGCAGAAAATAATAAAATGCATCGTGAAGATAATATCCAAGTGTATACTACATGTTTTAAGTTTCATTGCCGTAATTAAGTTGTAACACATTTTAAATCAAATGGTCATGTTTGTTTTATATTGTGATCAATTGGTACTAATACGAATAATTAGGTGAATTTTACGCGATTTGTTGCATACAGTCACAAATATAGAGATTCACTCAATGTAAGTTGACAAGTATCGTATGTTAGTCATGTGTCATTCCATTGAAATGTAATTATTGGGTCGACAATTAAAATTTAATAAATTATTTTAAACTAAATATATTAAAAAAATTATTCATTTTTAAATACGAAAGCAATATTTGTTACTCCAACATTCTTCCTAGAGTTCAAAGAAGTGAACTGATAATGTAATTTTTAAATTCTATGAATGATTCATAAAATTCAAATATATATCAAATCAAATTTTAGAAATAAATTTATGGAGTGCCTTATTTTTTAAAAATTAATATCCATAAAAGGGCAATTTTGATTTTTGCCCACTACATTGGATCTCAGCAACCCGACCCATTAACAATTGCTCCGAAGCCGATAATCTCCTCCTTCCAAATCCCGTTCAACATTTGCTCCGGTCATAGTACTCTTCTCCGATCTCTGCAATTGAGAGGAGCTCAGCCAAAATTCTCTGCACAGTTCCCAAGTAAGTAATCTCTCACCCAATCTGCTCGTATAAGCATGATCTAGTTTGAATCCACACTTCAGATACAGAATTGTTAGCTTTAAGCAAGACTTTGTGTGCAAAAATTAGCAAAGATCTGATAAAGATCGACCCAAAAAATGTCTTGTTTGGCACTTTCTCTGCAACCCACTAATGGACCTGATATCTTACTCCAAACCCGTGAATGGTTTCCACCATCTCGAGCCCTAATGGCACTTTCAGCTTTTCGCCAGACGCGTCTTGCATTTTCCAAACAACCACAACAAACTACCGCTGACTCATATCCTTCCGATCCTTCTATGTCACTTGGTGATGACCCACTTGCGGCTTCTTCGGGTCAAGTTATTGTTGGGGTTGAATCGAGGTATCGGGTTGTGTATCGTCTTGTGAACTCGATTTATGTGCTTGCTATTACTACTGCTGATGATAATGATAAAGATATGGTTGTTAATAATGTGTTTGAGTGTATTAGTATTGTGAATCAAGCTGTTTCAGTGGTGGTTACTGCGTGTCGTGGTGTAGATGTGACACCGGAGAAGTTAGCTAAGAAATACGCGGAGATTTATATGGCGTTGGATATTGTGTTGAGAGGGGTGAGTAATATTAGGTTGGCAGCTATGTTGGCATCTATGCACGGGGAGAGTATAGCGAAGATGGTGCATTCAGCTGTTCATACGGAGAATAAGATTAGGGGAGGTGATAGTTGGGTGAATGTGGAGGCGCATTCGTTGGAACAAGAAGGTGGATTGGAGACATTCTCGAAAGCGTTGTTTGAGTTGCCTCAGGAAACGTTGGAGGCGGGAGATGAAGTGGCAGCCACGTTGGCGATTACGGGTGGAGAAAAGGAGGAGGAGAAAATTGAGGAGATTGAGGTGGAGCAGGATCCATTTGCAGCAAGTGATAAGATTAATCAGCCAGAGTCCTTGATGGGTGGTTTTAAGAAGGACAAGGCTAATGAGAGTTCAGATGTCGCAAAGGCATTGGCAGGGCTTGACGTGACTACCCTGCCACCTGCTGCAGCTAGCCAGTCAACTCACATCGGTGTGGAAGGGTTTGAAGGAGAGTATGGAGGGATAGAGTTTAGTAATGAAGGATCAACACTGCGAGAAGATTTTGAAGGCATCAATGATGCCTGGGGTGGTGGATTAGATGCTTCTGAGTATGTGGGTACGAAAAAGGTGAAGAAAGATCAGGGTCTTGGTGGGCTTGAATTACTGGCGACTAGTGAACCACCAAAAGCTGCAGCTGGAGCCACTGCTGAGGGTGCTGGGAAGAATCTTGAGGATATTTTGGTGAAGAAAATGAATGGTCCAGAAATGTTTATTACTGAGGAGATCAGTGCCGAGTTCAGAGAATCATTGCTTGCTAGAGTTGGTTTGATGGGCATTGTTTACTTAAGAACCCTGCCGCCAAAGTCTTCCGATGATAACGAAACTGAGTTTTCTTTCAAGGTTGAAGACACTGCTGCTGTTAAAAGGTTTGTCATGCAAAATTCTCGTGTGAGCAGCCTTGGGAATGGTCTGTTTCATGTGAAGACAGCACCATCAAATGAGCCTATACCAATTATCAAGTACAGTTTGCTACCACGTTTAACTCCGCTGCCTTTGAGGATTCGACTTGTTAAGCGTCTTAGTGGGACATTACTTTCTGTAATGCTGCAGTACGTTGCAAATCCTGATATTCCAGTTCCATTAACCAATGTGACCTTTGTCTTGAAATTGCCAGTGGACCCAACATTATTGAAAGTTTCACCTAAAGCTGTGTTGAACCGCTCTGAGAGAGAACTGAAATGGCATGTTGATGAGATTCCGCTCAAGGGTCATCCTGGCAAATTGAAGGCGAGGTTCCCCATTGATATTAATGATGATGATGAGGCGGTAGAGCTAGAGCTTTTTGGTTATGTAAAGTTTTCATCCCAAGGAACTAGATCTTTGTCTGGCATTTCTCTGCAGCCGGCTTTAGAGGGCAAGACTGATTTTTATGAGGTTGATCACAGGTATTCAAGTGGAGTTTACACATGCAACTAATCATCAATGGCTTCTTTTGTTGGTTTAGAAATTGTGTGTCTTTGTGCTTTCTATCTTTTAACATGGTATGAGTTATCAAAGTATTTGCAGCTTTCTTTGAATGTACTAGCATGTAATTTAGATGATCTGGTTTTTGAGGAATTCTTTTGTTTAAATCTTCCCAATATTTCTCTTTATGTAATGGGACAAAAGATTTTTTTATATCTGATATATCTTGTCTAAATAAAGTTTTTTTTTTTTTTTTTGGATCCTGACATCTAACATCATTTAGAGTAATATTATCTTAAAAAGCTAGTCTTTGTATGATTTTTGACCCAAGTCTTATCTCTAACATCATTTAGAGTCCCCCCAGCTCTCCCCCAACCCCTCAAAAGAAAAAGAAAAAAGAGAAGAAGATGTATCTCCGTATGTCCCTTCCTCTGTTTCCTTTTTCCCCTTTTGTTGATGGAACATGGAAGTGTCTTGATAAATATAAATTTGAAGATATTTATATTGCCTTTTTTTAATTTTGTGTTTGATCTTGTTATGTGTCAAAAATGAATCTGAACTACTAAGCCAGCTATAACTGTTTTTTTTTTTTGGGGGGGGGGGGGGGGAAATTTTTTTTTTCCCTTTTTTGGTACGC